>NW_010117936.1:0-55697 GCF_000699245.1 Pterocles gutturalis
TAACTGCTTCCTCCTGGATTGTGGGAAGGTTATTCTGCTCTTTGTCCCTGCCTGCCAGCTCAGGGAGTTGAATACCCTGAGGATAACTAGTCTGACTATTGAAGACTGAGGCAAAGAAGGCATTAAGCACCTCAGCCTTTTCCTTGTCCTTGGTGATAATGTTCCCTCCTGCATCCAACAAGGGATGGAGATTCTCCCAAGATTCTCTTTTTTTGTAAAAGCAGTTTTTATTATCTTTTACCGCTGCATCCAGGTTGAGTTCCAGTTGGGCTTTTGCCTTCCTAATTTTAACTCTGCATGACCTGGCAAGATCCCTGTATTCTTTTTGGGTTGCCTGAACCTTCTTCCAGAGGTGGTAGACTCTCCTTTTTTCCCTGAGTCCCAGGAAAAGCTCTTTATCTTTATATCTTACTACATTTAATATATTTTTATACTCCTTCATTGCCTCACTGTCAGGTCACAAAAGGAAAACTTCTAATGTGCTCATGTGAACATGGATGCACATGCAAATATCTTAAAATAGTCCATTCAGGTGTAGATCAGTCACTTTCTGAATAGCAGCATCTGAGACTTGAGTTACTACTCCTGGCACTTACAGTGCTTTCTGCTGAAATTGAGTGTACAAATATAGTCGCTGCTAGAAGGTTCAAAATATTTAATGCCAATATTAAAGCAAGTCCCTCAAAGTCCCTCAAAACACCCTCTAGTTTGAGAGAGAGAGTTTAATAACTTTCTAAGTCTATAATATCTTCAGTGTGACTTAAAGAAGAGTTTAGCACCTGATTCCCAGTATTGGCTTAGCGTTACTTGTTCTCCTGCAAACCATGTAAAGGAAATAAAAATGTTTACCGAAAGCACTCATCTTTTTCAACTCTTCATGTACTAATACTATCAAGAAGTAGCATTTCAGATTATGCACACAACTGCATTTTTCCTCTGTCATTAGAATAGAAGCTTTCTGCAACAGCTGCTGACAGATACTCAACTAGTGTTTACGTATAATGACCCTTCTTGTATGTATGAATTCCTATAACAGCTTAAATAAAGAATAAAAAAAAGCATATAATAACACTCTCCACTGGTAATAAACTGATTAGAAATGCAAAAAAACTTTTCAATAACCATTTGTCTTGGCTACTAGTAAGGTTTTAGGTCAAATGTTCTGGGTTTTGGTGTTTCTTCAACTTCAGAAGGACCTTATTGCTATGACTCTTCCGTTCTCCTTTGCATTTCCTCTTTTGCAGAATAAAATTATTCTTAAGTGCATTTTGAAGAAGTTTTTTGGCTGTAAGTTTAGCCAACCAAACTTCTCACACACAAAAATTCTGCGGAGTTTCACCCTTTGTTCACATGTATAGCTGTGAAGAAGGCTTTGACACCAGCATCGGGAAGCATGAGATCATATGCTGTTTTTTAGACCAGAATGGCATCAAATGTAGGAAATTGCCTAGTTGTTTCCTTTACTGAGTACAAAACAGTATATTTATTAGTCATTTAATTATTATTTGAGAAATGAATTTGTAATGATGGAGGGAGGACGATATTAGTTAATAATTAGGGAAATGAGAAACTTGTATTTATTCAAATAAGTCCAGCCCTTCTCTTTCCTGGATGACAAACATTAAGGAAATATGATTTCAAAAGATACGTTATCTTATTTTGGAAATATGTGAATGAATTATCCAACTGGATATGAAAAAAAAATTGTCATTTCAATGGGGGGCTACATTATTCTGTTTACAGAAATTCTGGATCCTGAAAAGCCCAAGCATTTTGATCATGATTCACTAGAGCACATGCTTATATTTTCACCTGTAAACATACTAATTAACACACTACAGACAGTTAAACAAATGGAATTATTCCATTAAATAGAATATAAAATGCACGTGCACATTTCATTGAATTGGACTCTTTGAGCAGTTAGTGAATGCTACACATTTTCTCATAAAACTTAACAATGCATTAGAATAATGCAATTTCAGTTCCTCAGGGTGCTTATAATTAATACTTTACATGGAATATGTGCTATTGTATTTTAAAATGCTTCCTTAAACTATAATTTTTCAATTAAATGTTATTTACATTGTTTTGCTATATGATATTGTTGTGAATTATTCTATTGCAATTACTTTTAAAATTGATTCTTGTACCTAATTTCACAAGACAGATTTTAATTCTGTTTAATCCTTGTTGGTCTGAAGTCCTCAGTGTTTATCATCCTTGATTCTATAAAAGTCATGTTTATCACAATTCCTAAATGAAGTTAACAAGAAAATAATATTTTCTTGCGGGTATTGTCATTGTTCAAGCAGGATGATAAAAATCATGCTACAGGTAACTAAATTTGTCACTTATATTTGAAAAATACTGTCTGTAATACAAGTATAGAAGTGTGCTATAACTGTCGGCAAATATAGATCAGAAAAAAATCTACATAACTGACTCCATTCACTATCACAAGAAAGAGTGCAAGCTAAGCAGTCTCAAGAGCATCATTATTTCTACACTGAATACAGAAACAGGAAATGAAGGGGGTGGTTATATAAATGAGTGTAATACTTTGGGCAGAATGAAATTCGCATGATTAGGCCAAACATTATACAAGTAGATCTACTGACTTCATAAATGGCATACAGACGTAATTAGGATTTCCCAATCCTTGTTTATTAAACTGTCCCCAAACTAGAGATCTGCAAACCAAAACCCCAAATGGTGAGATGCAGTCTGCTAATTTGTATGTACAGTCTATATGCATGTTATAAAAAGTCATGTTTAAATTTAGATTTTAAAAGAGACATTTTTGGGGATTCTACAGGAATTAAGAAGGTTTTTAAAACTTACATATTATGTATACTCATATCACCTATATATATGTTTTAATATAAACATATTGCCACTGTGCTAAAACCTTCACACACAAGTAGAAAGAACAGTATGTGAAGCAAATTGTAATTGAACACTGTCTTTGCTGCACTATTTTCTTTTTTCAGGTTTGTTTTTTTTTTTTTGAATAGTGGGATTTTTTTGAAAACTGCAAAATTGTAGTTTGGCAATCCAGTCCACAGGATTGGTTACATCTATGAACTCTATAGAAAATGCCTATTGAGAAGTATATATTCAAAAGAGTAGTCAGATTTTCTGTCATCTCTGACTTGGGAACAAACAGTACAAAGTGCTCATTAGTTGGAACACGAGGATTCAATAAAAAAGTGGAGTTGGCCAGTGGGCGGCAGTTCCAGTACATAACAAAATGTTGAAGTTTCAAAATTTGTTTTCATTCTGGGTTAGAATGAAAAAAGAAACCATGCAAGCATTTTGGAAAGGAATTCTGTCAAAACACTCCTTTTTAAATTGAAAAGGTCTGTTTTCTTAATTTCTTTTTCAATGAAAATGAGCCTTTGCTGCTGTTGAAAACTGTAGTGATCCAGTGACACCTCTGCAAAATACAGGCCTTGGCAACATTCAATATTCAATAAAAATAAAATAAAAAGTAAAAGTATATGTCGTCAAGATTTCTAGTGACTTCTAAGACAAAGTAACCAGCAAAATCTCAGTGATTATGCCTATAAAATGGCAGTTCTTAGGTGTTACAACATCTTGGGTTAGGACTTTAAACTAATGACCTGAAAACTATGAACTCAGAATCCTTTTCTACTCTAAGAAAAGACTGAACAGATCTGGGTAGCACAAACACAGTTCATAACTTCCATTCAGTTATTTGGCCAAAATATTAATACTTTTATCATCAGCTTTTCCCACGTAGGGGTGATACTGCTCAAATATAACGACAGCGTGATGAGAAGCAGCTTGTTTTATGACTTTCTTTAACACTACTGAAGTGCTTATGCTTTCCAATGGATCAGAAGCCATTAACCACAATAAGTTAGTCACGGAAATCTACAGTTCAAATGCTCTTCATGGTGTCCAATAACTTTAGTTAGGCAGCATATGTAGTTTTTCATATTCCTTATCACTTTTAAGCAACAGCCTGAGGAGAATTGTGTCTGTATGTGTGGATTCTGCTATAAGACCCATGATCGGGTGCAGCCCTTGCTGGTGACAGAGCCCCACGGTGTTTCCTGTGCATGATGGTATTCAAGGGTCTCACCCCAGAGTCCAGGTGTCATCATGCAAACAGGAGGTCCATAGCACTGTATTGAAACTCCAGCTGAACATCTCATGGTGAGGATGTTGCTGACCTCAGGTACACCTTGGTACCCCATGAGCAGAGCAGACATCTCTCCACAGGGAATCCAGGACCCTGGGGAGACTCCCTCCTAACTTGGCAGTGTAATTACATGCCTAAACCTAATCAGTGAGACTCTCTCCCTCTGTAATTCCCAGCACTTAAGAGAAGAAAAAAGACTACATGCTTCCTTTCCTGTACCTTTCTGTTGGCAGCCCTTGTTAGCTTCTGACTGAAACAGGAGAAAGTGAAGTATGCCCTTGTCTGACCCCATGTAACCATTCCTTCATGGTCTTTGCTGGTGGACATCTCCTTTGTTTTCAACCCAGAGGCACAGGATATCAATACTCAATCTACTCTGAGATACAAGGTATTTATCATCTTGTCTCTGTGTGTTTCTGCTACCACATGCTTCAGAAGTGCAAGGCTCCCTGCCACTGCAGAAATTTCTTCCTGGCCTTTGTAATGAGAAGTGGTCCTATACTCTCAAGTGTTGGGGGTAACAGCTTTTTAAACTGTCTTTTTGAATTAACTCCCTCAACTGTGACAGACGGTGTTCACACTTGTCTACAAAACATGGTTTTTCTTTGAATCCCAGTGTCCTTTGACCTCAGTCGCTACACCAAAGGAAGATACATGAAGAGGAATACAAGCTTCAGTATGATCACAGCTGTAGCTCACAGCCTCAGAGACAGCTTTACATAGCGTTTTACAAGAATCAGAACTTTTTCATTCTTTAGTTCAAAGACATTAAGGGAATCAAACCTCAGCTGTTCTTTCTAACCACATACTCTTGTGGGTTACTTTGAACATTAATTTTTCCCTTTGAAATCGGTAGCCTTCATATGCATTTATGTAATTAGTAATGATTAGACTTCACATTTTTTAAACCAACAATACTTTGAAATGGACCTTCGTCACATATCCGACATATTTTAATGCATTTAGTGGATTGCACAGTCCTTCCCAGGGCTTAGCCTGAGCATAGGGAGTGTCAGGTGGGTTCTTAGCAGTTGTCTTTCAACATCTGTGTTGTAGGAGTCATGTTTCTATAAACCACACGAAGTGTTTGATTTTGTTCATCCTACAGAAGAGGAAGATATAATTTCAGTCTGTGTAGAGATGAGGTGAGCCGCAGTCCACTGACAGATAACAGTTACAAGGTGAAGAGATGTATCTGGGTGGCATCTGGCCAGTGGGAATACTTTTGAGAGAGAGGTTGGAGTTGTTGGCTATATGAGCTACAAATCACTTTCTGGTAAGAGAAAACCACTGAGCAGCACAGCAAAAAGCTAATATACTTTTATCTGATTAAGTTACACTTGTGAAAAGATGCTGGTACCTAGTGGAGGTTGGGCCTTAGGGAATTGCATCACCAGACTGGATTTAAACTAATTCCTGTATTTAGCTGCAACTGACAACACCAATTAGCCACTTTTGCATGGCTGACATTGCATCTTTGTATACATAAAAACACCATAAGACAGTTTTCACCTGTAATTTAAAGTGTATTTCAAGAAAAGCGTACACCCCATGCTCAGAGGTAACACTCCACTAAGAACCAGCTCCCATATAATGAAAGTGCTCAGGCCCAAGAATGGGATTCAGAGTGTTAATTGACACAGTTTAGAGGTCTGTAGCCACCACCACTGAACCCAAGATCTCAAGAAAGTTCTGAAGAAAGTATTTTAGTGTTTATAGCTGTTACAGACAAACAATATCAACTCTGTCATAAACTCACATAAATTAGGAGTGTAATGGCTGTGCTAACCCAGGCCAGGCTTGAAAGCAGGATAGTTCCAAGGTGCTCCTTGACAAATATTTGTGGAGGAGAGAATATAGCCTGGTGTTGAAGGAAAGCTAAGGGAAGACCACAGAGGACATGGCTTTTCCTGAAAAGAGATAAATTGGTCCCTCTCCCTGCCTCATGCTGGAGCATATAGCAGGGAGGGTAGGTGGACTTACCTGGAACAGGAAGAAAAAAGTCCTCAGGAACACATACAGTATAACACGTTAACGTATAAAAAGCTTGGATTAAAATTGTACATTCTGAACTTAAACATGTTATTTCAATTTTAACTGACAGGTTCTTAAATCATTGTCTTCCAAATATCATGTGGTTAAGTCATTGCTAATATGCTGAGCATTTTTAATCTATTTTAAAAAACCACATGCAGTAGTATCAGCTTGGTAAGAGTTCAGTTTATCTGTCTTATCCAGATGATGCTTAGTTTAACTTTACTTTGTGGCTCTAAATCAGGTCAGGAAAGAGAAGGTTTAAAGTCAAAGGGCTGTAAATTGCAAATCATTCTGTCGTGTCTTTGTCTTGTGACTGCTTAATACATTTGGGGAGAGGGGGCTGTGCTGAAGGATTGGTAGTGGTTGAGGGTGACACAGGTTGGAGGCAGGAGGTCGTACAGATCAGCAGCTCTCTGGGTGGTGGCTGTACTGCTGTGCCACTTGTGCACCCTGGCTTCTGAGTCACAAGGGGCTGGAGAGCAGTTTGACTATGGTGCTCAAGCCAGGGTTACACCACAAGAAAAATGGTAGGTCTGGCATAGATGCTGCTGAGGAATCAAAACTCTTGGCACTGGCAGGATATGATCCCACCAGATCTGCTGAGGCAAACGTGCAGAGTAACGTGCAAAAGTTACTCTGGGTATGAGCTGTCCTACAGCCCCCCAGCATCCTCTGGCAGAGTTCAGGGCTTGCTGGGAGGTGCTGTCAGCAACAGCAACAGCAGCCCTCCTCCTCCCCACATGGAGGTCAAAGTTTGTCTTGGGTTCATGGCCATTAAGACATGGCTGGTGGGGCGATGGCTTACTTTTGGGTGTGTGGGTCTCTTAATCAGTAACAGCAGAACGAATGAGTAAATTGTATTCAGGAGCTACCTGAATATTATGCACTTTTAGAAACAAGATCATTCTTTTGCCAATACCTATTCAGAATTTGTGGTGGTTTAAATCCTGCTTACTTGCAGTATGACTAAATGATGTCATAGACTACTATCTACATAAATTGTAAAAGATCTACCACATTATCAATATTGCAACATTTAAGGTATAGAAATTATGCATACATTCTAACAGATTAATATAAACCATACAGGAACTGTGCATTTATGAAAAGAACGAAAAAGAATACTCAAGGCCTCTGTTGCATCCACTTCAAGTTCAGGAATGTCACACAGTGCTATACAAATGATAGCTTAATTTGGAATTATTTGCAATTAGTGAACAAAAAGCTAATTATAATGATGTTAATAGACACATAAATGTCTGTTTAAGCCCATAGTTATTCCAGTCTTTTAGGTAATCAGCTAAATCCATGATCATTGCAAATGGAACATGAAATGTGGTTAAATCCTAATAAGGTTATGGATTCGACTTCTCATCTGGAAGCAAAACCAGCATGTTGCTCTCTTGAAGGCATTTGATTGAGCAAGGCTTCTGGTTTTCTGCCTATGCACACTGCTAGGCTTCCCCTTACTCCCCTTGGCATGTACATTCTTCTTTAAATCCCACAAATTATTTAAAGTACTTCCTATGTGAACATTAGATCTTTTTCCAAGGAATTTAAATGTCACTTTTAAAGCACATTTTGCATTCAGTTTGCATGACCAAGTTAACTTGGACATTAAAATATACAGTGCCAAAAGACATGGATTCTCAATGTAGAACTAAAGCAGAATTAGATGCCTACATAAGGCATCATGGTCTGGAAACTCTTCATTTAATTGCCATCTAAATTAAAATGTTTTTAACTCTGTAGTTACCTAATTTTGACCTTGACATTCTCCAGATGCCTAAAATTGCAGCTCTGTTCATTCCTAACGCTGAAGCTGTGTCCACAGCACTAAGTACTTGGAACTTAATTAATGACCAAGTTTAATGGGCATCCCGAAGTGAAGCATTTCTCTTCTTGGAGGTCTTGAATGGATTTATCCAGGAGGTATTTGGACAGCAACAGAACTGGGGACCTGACAAAAATATCTGAGATTGTTGCTCTAAGGTCTCACTGTGTTTGAAATTCAGATCTTCTGTTCCTGACTGAATGCATTGTTAAGCAAGACAGGCCATCTTGCTCCCACACACATACACTCACACATAGTTTTTTACAGTCATAGGTGGCATATCATGATTCATTTTTTTTCAGATTTGCATAGCCTCACCAGGAAGTGACAGCCTTTGGTTAGGGCATATTTCTGGACACATGGGGCTGAAAAGCCCCAGGCACTCCCATAGCATCTCAGATCTGTGTTTCATCTATTACTAGGATGTTCGATAAAAGTGACAAGGTAGGAGAAACACTGAACAAACCTCTTTTGTAGCAGTTGCAATGCTCTTACAATAAGATTGGTTGGTCAATAATATTCAGTGTGCCTAGTTCCACCATCTGATTTTATTTAATTATTTTACTACATATGTAGTCCATGTGGCAATACTGGCAAAAATATGGATAATTTATTGTATTGTGAAGAGGCATAGAAAAATTTTTCTGAATGTTGCACTGGAAAACAGCAGAATAAAGTAAATATTGCTTGACTTTTGGAAAAAAAGACTAGTGGTATCTAGACTGGGAGGGCAACTGGGCCATGAACGTGCATGGATTGGGACACTTCCCAGAAAATATGCCAAGTAGCACCTTCACCTCAGCAGTATTCATCACACTCTCAGTCAGGGTGATTGCTCTCTGTTTTGAATACAGGTTTTAGGCATCAATTTTTCTCAGATGTCATACAAGAAACTAAACAGTTCTAAAAAGATAAGCTAAGAGCTTATATTTTAAACACCTGTGTTTTTTAGATTAGATTTTTACATCACTTGTCCTTTCTAGTGAGACAAAACCCATGAGCTTCTTTTGACTTGCCATCACAGAATCATAAAATAATTTAGGTTGGAAAGGACCTCTGGAAGTTGTCTGGTGCAATATTTTTCTCAAACCTATTGTCAAAGTTAGACCAGGCTTCCCAGGGCCATATCCAGTCAAGTTCTGCATATTACCAAGGATTGGGAGTCTACAGCTTCTCTGGGAAATCTACTCAACTGCTTAACCACTCTCACAGTGATTTTTTTTCCCTTGTATTTAGTTGTCATTTTCCTTGATGAAACTTCTAATGAAAGGTATAACTCTTGTCCTATTGCCGTGCACTTTTGAGATGTCTGGCTCCTCTTTTATAACTTCCCTTTTCCCTTTTATATGATTGAAGACAATTATATCCTTCCTTATTCTTCCCATCTCAGGAGAGGAGAGCTAAGCTAAGCAAAGCTAGCTCCCTAAAAGGGTTTCAGCCCCTAATCATCTGGTAGCCCTTTGCTGAATTTTCCCTGTTTTGTCCTTATGTCAGTATCTACTGGGAAAATCAAAGCTGGACAAGTTATTCCAGGTGTGGCCTGAAGATTTTTACATGAAGGGGAATAATCACTCCCCCTGACTTGCTGTCTGGATTCTTGTTAATGCAGGCCAGTATGTGCCTGGTCTTCAGTCCTCCAACAGCATGCTGTTGTCTCATCTTTAACTCGTTATCCATCTCAGTTCCCCAGATTCTTTTCTGCAAAGCCAGATGGCCCCCAAAGTGCATTGCTGCATGAGTGTGGTCCATGCCAAGGATAGGACTTGGCATTTGTTCTTGATGACCATCATGAGCTTTTCGTCTGTCCATTTCTGCAGCCTATCAAGATCTCTCTGAAAGGCAGCCCTGCTCTCCTCTGTGTTGTCCATGCCATGAGTTTTGATATGCTCTGCACTCTTGCCTAGGGTGCATTCTGTCCTGAGGTCCAAGCATTTCATGAAGAACTTAAAGTTTATAACATTCCCAATAGCTCCTAAATAACACGAGTCACAAGTGATGAGTCACCACTTGGACTTCAAAACACTGATAACTGCACTTTGAGTCTGATGATTCAGGCAGCTTTCTATCAATCTGTTAGTCCACCCATCCAGTCCATACCTCCCAGTTTGGCTATAAAGATATTACAGAAAAATATTTTGAAAGCCTTCCTAAAGTCCAGTTAACGGATGTCCACTGCTATCCCCTTGTCCACAGAATCTTCTGGCTGAAGGCAATCAGGTTAGTCAGGCATGATTTGTCCTTGGGAAGTCTATGCTGGCTGTTCCTGATCACCACCTTCTTCCTTTTGCTCTCACCTCAATGAGAGCTGCCTTTGTATTAATTTAATTAATGGCTAGAATTTGGGCTGTCCATTGAAGAATTCAGTTAAAGATTTCCCTCTGATTAGTTAATTTCTCTTTCTCAGGCTCATCTAAGTAGGAATCAGGCCTTCTGTGTGATAAAACTTGCAGCACACGACTGCACAGGCTGCTTTACCAGTCAGAGGTATGAGGTTCGTGAGGCTGCTAGACATTTTCTGACAAGAATGCGTTTATTTTGTTGTTATGTAAATAAATATGTTAGGTGAAGGGCATTTAAAAATGTGATCCATAAAGCCATTTGCCACTTGATGTAATGCTGAAAGAGTGAACACGGACAAGGAAGCCCTGCCAGTCAGTATAATTACCCATTCATATATGCAAATTTGCAAGTTGCAAAGCAAAGCTTGCAGACCTTTCTCAGGGAAAATCATTTGATCAATAAGACCTGAGCAGACTGAGGAAGCTCAGCTTTGTTCTGATAACTGCTGTAAAAAGTGCACTTCCAACACAGACCAGGCTGTGAACACAACCAGTAATGTAGATTGGCTGCAAATCAAACCATTTCATAGCTCATTACCTTTAGTAAATCACTGAGATATGTGCTAAGTAAATCTGTTGCTAACAATAAAAGATTTATGGGGCAGAGAGAAGAAGGTTAATAGGACTAAATCCCCCTTAGGACAACTACCCAGTATAATCGGTCATTGCAGAGTGGAGAAGAAGCTGTGCAACTCCTTCCCTAATCAGCACTGAAATCATGCCCAGACCTGTCTGGCACATACATATCTTTAGGCATCCCTCTTGTCTTTTCTCATGAAGAAAACAGATTGTTTCTGGTTTTTTTTATTTCTTCATGTCCGTAATTTGTAGTCATGGATCGCTTTGCTCTCTCCCTTGTTAGTTAAGCCTTGCATTAAGAGCCTTACACACTGTATTTTATGTATTTCCATCTATTTAAACTCCTCACCTGCAATATGCCATACTCTACAGTGGAATTCATGGTGAAATAGAAATGCTTTACAGGCGTAAAAGTTACAAGATTTGCTGAAGTTAACAGCTGAATGAATAACAAAGATCTAACTATCAACCTTCCACAGCTTCATATACTTTCATCCTTCCTCTAACTTGCTGGTACATCTGTAGGTGAAAAGAGTTAGAAAATGTTGGAGGGGAGACTAATCTGTTTTGACATTTTGCTATACAATTGTCTTTTGCCTTTTGGCAGCCTGACACAGAGAGCTGCCAAATATGGTTACTTTGCTGCTAAGAAACATATGAATAAATTTATTTTTATTGTTTCCTAATACTAGAGGATAATTCAGTGTGATAGGACACGTGAGAGTTCTGTATTTTGTCTGAATGGCATGTTTTAATTCAATGTGTTTGGCACTCTATATCACTATAAAACTTCATTTGATGGTATAGTTTAACAAGGTCAGTTTAGGAGGGCCTGAATTTATTAAAATTATTTGTAGTGCCAAATGCTTTGGAGATATATAATATCTTTTGATGGGCTCAAGCTGTGGTTTATCCATGTTTTTTATTGCCAGAAAGTCTGCAAATTCAGTACTGGATCCAATTAAGGATTTATAAATCCAAGACTGGACTTTGTGTACCCGAAACATCTAGTTGAAACAACAGCCCCAGTCCCTCTCTGCTCAGTGGACACCCAACAGTGGAAGGACCTGGGTTCACACAATGCTTCCCTGTACAACTTGGCCCTTCCCGAACTGCCCCCAGTCCTGTTCTTGTGCCTGTGCAGGGCTTTCCCATGCTGGGCAGGCTGGTGCCTAAGCCCAACAGGGGTTCAAAAACCAGTGTAAGGACAGTTTCAAACCTCCTGTGGGGGCTGGGCCCCTGCACAGAGTATGGGACAAAATGCATGTGCCTCCAAGATGGTAGTTTCAACACACAGCAGGAGGCAAGAAGGCGCGTTTTGGTGGCTCTCAAGGTGGCCTCTGTAACATTCCCTGGCTACTGAATGTGTCAGAGGTGGATGGAAGTGGCTTTGCTCATCAGTTGGAGGAGAGACAGATGAGCGTACATCTGCCCAGGCTGGGAAGGAAATCCGTTTGAGCTTCCCAGTTCCCTAAGTGCTGTGAAGACTCAGCTATTGTGCAAAGTAGAGGCTGTTTCTGACTGTCCGCAAACAAAATAGTACATCCCATTTAGTCCTTTCAATGAAAAATATCAGCACCAGACTTCATAAGAGGTGTCAGAGCTGCAACTTCTGAGCAGTTGCATGTGCAGCCCATGTGAAGGTGTCCGGCTGAGGGCAGGACGCAGCGCTGGACGTATCCCTGTGTTCAGCAGTTTCTGCTGCCAGCCCTGGCAAAACCCCGCTCAGCGCACTGGGCTTTGCGTCATGCTTCCAAAGCTTACAGCTGTACCCGTGCCCTGCAGCAGCTGGGCACCTCATAGAGTTGCTGCGTTTATCCTTACAGTCAATGTACTTAAAAGCTACCCCACCTATTTTTATTTTTTTTCTTTTGCTTAACTGGATGGAGCTTTTATGACCTCCGAGAATCTAAATTGCTCCATCCAGTAAATTGCTGTTCATGTGAGAATGTTAAGAACTTTTAATTATAAATCAAAAGTACCACAGGTTAAGAGAGAGAGATGAATAAGCTTTGATGATTCTTCTGCCTGCTTCGTATGTAGGGATAATCCTGATTCAGCAGCTGGTGGTGTCGAAGACTTGTTTACATGAACTTCAGTATATTAAATATCCATTCTCGCAATTTTTCCAAAGATTATCTGAACAACTTGAGAGGTTTGACTGGTTGATTTTCTTTTTCTTTTTTTAAATCCGTGTTTACTCTTTGCCCACTAAGAGGCACATCCATTTGTTTTGGGCATGTCCACACAGAGATACCAACAGCCTGGATTTAAGTGTTAGTCCGTGAAAACCAGGTAAAAACTTAAGACTTCCCTCACAGAGGACCAGGTGTTGTAGTTATTTTACAGCATTACCAGACTTGATGACATGATTTTTTAATATTGTGAGTGTGGATGTAAGTGATGAGTAACAATTACTGCAGTTGGACTCCTTGTTGCATGCAACTCCTCGTTGCATGAATTTTAAATCTGAGGATATTAAGTACTTTGTGTCTCTGTTAAATTTTCCCTTGAAATTGTTTGGAACACACAAAACAGAAGACTGTTGTCCAAATATACATATAATAATTTTTCCAAATGGGCAGGGCTGTTGTGTTATAAAAAATGAGATAGGCATTGCAACTTTTAACTGATGTTACCCCAAAAGAGAGCTGTGGCACTCAAAAAAATTCAACGAATATAAAAAAGAAAAAGAGAGCATTGCCAGGTGTCAAGGAACTGCTTGGTATCAGTGTTACCTTCCTGTATTCGATGGTAAAATACAATGTATATGGCTGTATATGGACCATTGAATTTGTTGCTACCCATAACTAGTGCAGCTGTAGTTGGCATTGCCACGCTGTCAGCAATAGCACAGCTATGGAAAAACCTCTCCCAATTTGTGATATGACTTACAGATCATGGGATTATTTTTGAAGAATACCTTTTTTCTCCCATCACTTTCCCGTTTGTGACCCATGGTATCACAAGATTGTCTCTAGCTGCAGACAGACATTGTGCTATTTACAGATAAAACCCATGCAAGTTGACCGCAAGAGTTTTGTATGGAGACAGGAGCCAGGTTAAACAACGATTGAGGTAACTATACCTTATGCTGATTTACTAATGAAGACAACCACAGGCTGTAAACCCAATTATTCTTTTCCTGACCATGAAAAACAATGTCATGGTTACAATTTGGGAAAGATTTTGTTTGGTTTAATCAGGGAAAAGCATGGTAGTCCTCCATGGACAGAGGACAGATGTGATCCTCCTGTCCTCAGTGTCCTAGGCAGGGTAAGTGAAGGGTGAGAAATGGATGATAAGGGAGATGTACACCAAGTCCGCACTCCTTATAGAAACTGAGAGGAAGGGCTGAGCCACTGACACAAACTGGATATCACAGAATGATGGGAAAGGGGAACAAGGAGGGAAACAACCAAGTTGACTGAGAGACACACACATGTGAATCTGAACCGAGGATAAATCTTAGGAGCTTTCAGTTTAAATTAAGAGCACACTGAGGGTGAGTGAAAGGAAGGAGGCATGATACGTTGTGGATGAAGCCGTGTACTGACAGAGGTGTGGATGACTCAGCCAAGTGTATGACTCAGGTGCTGGGAACTCTGACACTGACTCGTCACCATGGTCCTGGACAAGTCCCAGCTTTTTCTTTGGGTCATGTCTGAGCTCTGAATAAGCAGACTGAACTCCCACCATTGTCAATACAGTTATATTTACATATGTCAGCCTTGTATTTCACAAAATGCTTCATTTTATAAATCTGTATATGTCTGTTTTATTTGAAGGAATGCTTAAATACCAGCTTCTATAAAAAATTTCAAGCTGGAAATGCCGAGTCCAGAAGGGAGTGAATGGAAGTCACCCAAATAAATGTCACTATCAGAACTAGCTACAGGACTTTTAGTCCTGGTTAAAATAACTGTTCCTCTTTTCAAATATACTGAGCATCACTTTATTTATGTCAGCATTTTAATGTAAAGAATTCCCTTCGGGAACAGAGACCTAAGAGAAAAGCAAAAGTCTTGGTCTCTCCAGCTCTTTACATATTTCATATTGTTTTTGTAGTTTTTGGGTCTTAAATTTCATTGGCAATGTTGGGCATAGTTCCTGGTGCATGATTCTATCTGGCGTGTGCCTGTTCAGGTGGTTGTGGAGTTGCAGAAAGCTGAACGAGATGACACAGGCATCCTCCAATCCTCCATCCTAAGATCTGTGGTTAGCTCAAATTAACATTGATTTTTTAAAAAAGTGCATAGTGTGTCCTAAATGATACAAATAAGTCCATTCCTAGCTTTCCAAGCTTAACCAAACTAGATGCCAATACCTCCCAATCCAGGGCAAGACTCCATTGTCATCTGAACTCTGGCATCTGTGTTCCATAAATAGGAGCAAACATGCTACCCTTGAGAAAAGAGTGGCTAAGTAAAACAAAAAAACCCTAAAAAAACCAAAAAAATCAAATAAACTCAGACTATAACAAGTTAGTGTGCTTTTCACAGCTATCTGAACAGCAGAGCAAAATGGCTGTATTCCCCGAAACTAGGTTCACACAGTTATAAGAACACCATCACAGAGATGACTAAGAGCTCTCTCATTGTGTGAACACTAAACAACAGTGATTCCCAAATTGACCATCAGGGAAAAAGGATATCAGAAAGGAGGCTACTTGGCAAAACAGGAAAGCACATAAAGCAGTGAACAGATATGATTGAGTCAATGAACCCCTGAACATAGCTGACTACCATGCCCAGGGGACTAGAAGAAGTCTGGACAGTTCTGGTGACTCATTCTGTGTATGTAGAGGGTCAGCCTAGGTAAAGATCCAAGAATGTTAATGTTTCCTCTTCTTTTTTTAATATAAGGATTTGCTATTTTGCGTTGTCTGCTGCATTCCTTTAGAACTGTATGATCTTTAGCTTCCAAATCCTGAAGACAATGTCACTTTGTAAAAGTTTTCTCATTCAATAAACTTCCCATTTTACATGGACATCAGTATATGCAACGTTAATATTCACTGAAGTGCTGGACCTTCAAAGAAATCCAGATATCACAAAGTAAAAGAGCTATTGAATTTTTCATAACACTAACTTTAAGAGCAAATGCGGCTTGGTTTCTTTCAAGTTTGATGCAAACCTGAAATTCAGCCCAGACAGTCTCAGATTTGCAATTCTTATTTGTTTATGATGAATGAGCACTGCTTCTTGGAAAGCATCAAATAGAACAGTGTTTCGAAGGTTCATAATCTAATTCAGGTTTTTTTGGCAATCAGCACATGAAACTTACTGTTTTTACACAGGTTAGTCTGAAATCAAGAAAGACTTGGAACTTTTGGCTGACTTTTGAACTGAAATTTGCATTTGTTTAGTCAGTTTCTCATTCACATCCACCAGAAAAGCAGCTGGACTACTATGGAAAAAGCACTATGTGTACTTGCTATGGATACTCTGATACTGTATAAAATGGTAAATTGAATATTTTTTTCTTCTAAGACCACCAGTAAGGAGTACAGATTGTTTGCTAAGACTGTATGTAAACATTTGCAGGTTGAAAATAATTTTGTGCTGCAGAAAACTTGTATTTTTTGACTTACATACCAAAACTTGCCGATTCCTCGAGAAAGTGAAACAGGTGGGATTTTCTAAAGTACAGGAAGTTCTGTCCCAGCTGCTCCACTGCAGCCTGCAAAAGCCCACTGACATCCAGGGACAGAGAAGTAAGCCAATGCTGAATAAGTTAAAAGTCTCACCCAGTTTTGCACATTTGTAATTTGATACATTGGCAGCATCCCTTATGGTGATGGAAAGGGTGAAGATGTTGCCATTATGTTACAATTTTATTTGTGCAGATGTTTTAAGAGGGTGAGAAATCCTGCTGGCACACAGGGATATTACTTGTTTTATTTCACCTCATTATGTTATTCTCTAAAATTGAACTGAATGCTGTTTTTCTCTGGCAGGACATACTTCAGGACTTGTTTTTGTTGCCGGCAATCATTGAAGGCAGTGCTTCACATCTCTAGTTGCTCTGGGACCAATGCCTTTTACAAGCATTTCTGCTCTCCAGGTAATTAACTTAGTGGCTCAAGTATGAATTGGAAAAAAAAAACAAAAAACCAAGAGCAACAATCAAGCCAGCTAAATCAAACCTTTATTGCTTGCCTAATGCAACTCTGAAGAATTTCAGGTAGTTTGGGGGAATAGTTTGAATACGAGACGTTGAAGACAACTCAGGTAATGAAGTTCCCAGAGTGAATGCACTAGTCTGAAATAGTCTGTATGCACCTTTTCCTTTTTTTTTTTTTTTTTTTCTGTGTTTAATTAGAAAATTACACGGCCCCGAAAGAGGAGGTGGACGATCATAAAGCAACCTGCAGCAAGGTCTCCAGCAGGTCCCACTTGTAAAGCCATGTGTCCTCCCAGGACCTCTTATCTTCTCTCCCTGAAGCCCCAGCCTGGGCTGCAGTCAGCACATACAAAGGATCATTTTCTGTCTTTTGTTATCTGTAGAAGGACATCACATCCACAGTGCCTTTGGAGAGTGGTCTCCATCTTGTCTTTCTCCTTGCACTGTAACCAGGATTTCCTTGGAGACAAATTGGCTTGGAATGAGGCTACATCAGAAGTCATGGAAGTGATTTAACAGTATGGGGAACACAGGCCAGCGTTTCAGGTCACTTTCAGGACCTCTTTAATTTATTAATGTAGATAACCCTAGTATGTCATTAGAGTCATAGGTAGTACAGATCTGTGCTGGCATTCACTTTCATGTTAGTATTAAGGTTCAGTAATTGGGTTTTTTTTCATTTAAAATGTAAAATCTGTTGGAGGCTGTCCTATGCAATAAGCAGAGTGGCCTGCAGTATGCTGGGCAATTCTGAAAATTCCAGAATTTAGGAATCACTTTTCTTTCTTTTTCCTCCTTTCACCAGGAGAACTGTTCTGAAAGCCAGGGAATTCTTGAACAACTTGGCAATGAAAGAAGCAAACGGACAACGCTATTCTGCTTCTACTCAGCTGGCAGTGGATCTGAGATGAATTATTAAAA
Organism: Pterocles gutturalis; assembly: GCF_000699245.1. Lineage (NCBI taxonomy): Eukaryota > Metazoa > Chordata > Aves > Pterocliformes > Pteroclidae > Pterocles > Pterocles gutturalis. The sequence continues at coordinate 18,008 of NW_010117936.1, forward strand.
AAAAAAAAAAAAAGGTGAGATCTCATGTGAAAAAAAAAAGGTAGAGGCTGAAGAGCAGAACCCCTCTGTGTTTACTGAATTGGCCAAATAATAAGTGAACAGAGATAAAGAGTTGAAAGAATTCAACATTTCTCAGTTGAAACATTATTATTACTAGAGGCACAATCAAGTAATTAGAGAATCAAAAATTGCAGCTAGAAAGCAGGGAAAAATCCTTCACATTGACAACAGATTTAAATGCTATCCAGTGTTTAAAAAAACCCCAAGCCCCAACAACCAATTTACATTCCACAGATTCCAGGGTTGGGCAATGTCTTTTTTTCATTGACAGTGAAATCTAATTTTAACATAATTTACTTGTTTATGTCACATTAAGCACTGTCCCCTCAGCATAATAAGAGCTGCTCCTCTGCAGCAAATTACCATAGAAATGGCTCATAACAGAAAATTGCAATGATGCTTGTCTCAAGGTCTGTAAAATGGTTAATGTTACAGCAGCTGTTTGTGTACTTGATTTTATTCTTGTCTGGAAAAAAGAAGAAAGTGAGAACTAAATTTTGACACTGTGTAAATGCTGAAAGTCTGTTCTTATCTTGCTGTTCAGCTCCACATTTCCTCTGGAGGCTGTATTGTGAAATTGCAGTCCAGCTTTTAAATGACAAAGGCCCATCATTTCCTGTGGTTAGGCTAGCTCATAGTTCATACCCTATGGATTTTTTTATTCACCTATTTAGTGTGGTTATGGATGGAAGCTGAAGTTGTTCCATTCACACATAAAAAAATCTACAGCAAATGTGTCAAAGTAATTTTAATTCTAGAGGATTTGAAAGGAAATTAATTTGGGAAATAGGGTGGGACCACTGAGTGGCTCCGTTTTTTCAGGAAACTTTTCATGAAGATGCCAACTTTTCTTTTGGCATTTGGTTTTAAACATTTCCTTCCTTCTCTTTTGCTTTTTATCTCTTTTTCCCTTCCTTTTTCCTCTCTCCTCTCCTCTCCTCTCTGAAAGAATAGAAGGGATGGAGAAAGAGAAGGCCAATAAAATTTGGGAGAAGGATGAAAAATGTCTACCTGGAAGAAACTGGACCTGTTAACTGAATATTTTCTGCAGATCACTCCAGACTGTGTTTCAGTTCTGGTTAATTGCACAGTGAAAATATCAGCTTTGCAGATGACCTACATGTTCCTGTGAATGCCCATAAGATATGCTGTTCTAGTGTGGTCACCTTTGGGAAATCAGATCACTTGTGACAGATCTTTCCCCTGGCAATGCCTGTTCCTCTTTTTTTAATGTGGATTTTTTAAGATCTCTGTTTTCATGATGGGAAATGCATTCCAAATTTCAAAAGGACAAATAGTAGTCAGATCCATGCAACCTTTTATTTTGTAACGTGTTTTAAAGACCAGGCTCCTTCATTCCAGGCAACAGATTGTGAACTTCCTTGTTCCAGTATTGTTGACACTGAGGTTTTTTTTTTTTTGTCTGGAGTTTATATTTGGGCTGTCAATATTTTACCATTTATGATGCCAGTAAGAGACGTCATTTATTTGTGTGATGCTTTGTATTATTTGGCTTGATAATTTATTAGTCAGTTTATTATAGGCTTCAGTATTATCAAAGTGCCATAAAGTTTAATTGGGTGCCATTTCCTGTACACTTTCTCATGTATGTTTGTGAAAGGAAGTTCCATCTTTTCTTAAGTGCAGAAACATCATTTGGCCAGTTGGACATGACATAAAGCTGCAGTTAAGCAGACTGCAGACTCAGAAATTATAATTTCATACTGTTTTTACCATTACGTGCTTCCATAAATGACTTTGGCTCTTCTCTTTTGCTTACTAGAAGATGAAAATAATCATACGGTAGATTAGCCAAGCAAAAAAGAAAAAAAAGTATTACCTTACAACCTTAACTGTGCCATACTATAGTTGCAGTACAAAGCAGGATCTTCTCTACTGAGTTCAGTGGCAGTGGAATAAAACAGCAAAATGGAGGCACAGGAATCTTCATTGACTTGCATGGTGAAAACTGCGTAAAGTCAGTCATTTTTTAATGACTACATGTGCTACCACATGTGGAGCATCAGGCTGTTTTTTTTAAAAAAAAACAGCAATTATCGAGGATGCCTTGTATTCTAAACAAAGCAAAATCGGCCCATGTTATCACTTGAGTGTGTCTGGCTTTCCAAACATACCTGGGATAGCAGTGCGATCGAGAGCCTCTCAAGGGAGCAGAGAGATTTTGTCTCACAGATGGAAATAAAGTCTCTGCAGGAGAGGCAGTGTGAGGTAGTTAGACATGGCTAGATAAGAATGACTAGTCAGTGTGCCCACCCTCTGCTGTAAACTAACTTCTAAAAAAGGAAAAATGCTCTTCACACATTTCACGTGTCTGACAGACTAGTGAGTCTGTGCTGCATCCATACAGCCAGGCAGCCTCACGGCTTCCTCCACTCCTGCTGGCACAGCTACATGGCTGTCCATCCCGCTGCTGCCAAACAAAACAAATCTAATTTAACTTCCTTGTGGTTAATGGAAATACCTTTTCTTGTTAGGGTTTCAGGAGGTCAGCTGTTCAGTGAGACTGAGCAGTCCTCTCAACCCTGACACCTCTGCTATGACCCTGGCTGCTCCTCCACTGCCATTGTTATTCCTGATTTCCCAAAGGAGCAATAGGCAACTTGTAAAATAGTCTGTTGGCTTTGAGCTTCTTGGGGTGAGAAAGTGGGAAGGAGCATATTCATCACGGCTGCAGAGGACTGCCAAGGAATTCCAGGTATCTCACTGACAGCATAAAACTATGCTCATGTGCAATAAGCCTGTGGCTTAGGTAATGTATCAGCCTTTTTCCTGGTAACCATCCTCAGCACTGCTTACTATAGGTCTGAAGGATGATCACTTTACAGTAACACCACATTCATTGATTCATTTCTGTTGAACATCCAGGGAATTCCTCAAGGAAACAACCACTTCATGGTCAGTGTGGGAATCTGCTGTGAGTCTTTTTGTCTGGAAGTACACAAGTTACTCAAAACCAACAAAAGTAGTATTAGAAGAAAAAAGCAACTAGTTGAAGTTATTAGTTGTCACATTCCATTAGGCAAAGAAGACTCATGTTTACAGTAATTCTCACTGCTCACGTCTCTTAACCTGGCATGGTGTGCGGGATGAGCAGAAACGATGTGCTCAGGTTACAGGAGGCTGACGAAAGTGCTTCTACGTACCTCTATAGTTCATTCAGACAGACAATATATAGGATTTAACCTGCAGAAGAGCAATGTTTGATAGCTTCTCTGACGTGTGTCACCAAAATAAAGATTGACTGTTTTCACTGCATTTTTAAAACAAATATATGTGATTTGGGGGAAAAAACCCCAGCAGTCTAAAATTACAGATTATGGGTATTTTGTAACATTTTGAAGAATCTCTCCTAATCTCAGTGTTTACTTAATCTTTATAGAGCCACGAGTGAGCTGACCTAGAGCTGGAAATAGTCCTGCTTAGAGCATGAGGTTGGACTAAACGTTCTTCAGAGCTCTCTGCCAATAAACATTTCTATGACTGTGATTTTTTACTCTACCAAAGCAGATCAGAGCCATGTCTCACCTTCATATACCAGTTGTCACAGGTTTCTTGGCTGTGAAGAGGAAATCAAACATTTACTCCCCTAGCCCACAGGGCATGGGGAAGAGGAGTATATTTACACAGTGGTGTACAAATGTAAACTAAGTGTCACAGGACTATTGCTGAGTAACAGCCCTTGCACTTTGGAGGGGCCGTGAATGAGGAACATCATTCCTCCCTGCTCTGTACAGGGCCCTGAGACAAATACGGCTGAATTATTTTTTTGTTTGGGCAAAAAGTGGTTTGCAACCTGAGAAGCTGCTTGGGCACTTCTTTCCAGGTGTCCTAAGGCCAATCAGCAGATTACTTGAAATAGAGAGGTGAAATGCAGGTGTGGAAATGAAAAGGGATCCAATTTTAAAGCAAGGTGTACCGCACACCTGCTGTGGGTTTTGGGGAGCTCCTTCAGGCTTTCTTTCCACTGTGTTAGGAGCAGGCAGTGGAAGGCAAGGGATGTTTAAATAATGTTGATAGTGTGATATGTCTCTGCAAAGATTACTCAAGACTAAGTAGATCAAACAGAATTCAAGTGTTTCTCTTCCCATGGGGCCTTTGCTAGGAGGGGATGCCCCCGATGATTTCATGGGAACCATGAATGCCAGAGCCATGCCGCTCAGCTGCATTACGTCGCCACATTTGGCTCAGGTCTCTGACCCATGTGGCTTTTAAGGGGGGGCACAGACTAAAGCTACATTGGAAGCCTGAGAGCAGGAGTATGGTGCTGAAAAGTATATTTCCAAGTTTTCTCTTTTGAAACCTTGGACCGTGTTTACAGAGTTCTAAAGACCTGAAAGTCTGGTTCCCCCCACAATTTTTCAAAGTAAGTAGGTCTTTGGACTAACATACACTCTTGTCCCATTTGTATTATGATTTGCAGATTAATGCTTCCCCTGTCCACAACTGCAGATGAGGGATACTAGGTTTGGCTCTGCAGGAGTCTTCTAGACAAGACAGTGGAATGAAACAGGTGGGGTTTTGAGAGCAATTTTCATTGTTTCCAACAAGGAAATGAAATGAACATTCGGTGGAGGAGAGTTTAGTACTAGGTATGAGGAAATGTTATTCTAATAAATTCCAACCTTTAAACCCTCCTTGACTCTGCCATTTCTCATGATGGTTGTTTATTGCTTTTTAGACAAAAGGGCAAGCTCATGCTATAAATACGTTCCTGGAGTGTTCTCAGCTACAAGCAGGTTTCTCAGTCTTATTCTGTTCTAGTTGTCTCCTAAAGCAAGATCAGCCTCAAGGATGATTGTTCCTCTGCACTGAGATTTTTTAAAGAATTGTCTACATTTCTACCTGGATTGTTTTTTGCTAGCATGGGAGAACATCAGTTTCACACACAGAATGACTCCAGCAATGTCTTCTTTTTTTCATTCCCCTTATTCTCATTTATTTATTTTGCAGCAACACCCACAGGCCTTAACTGGGGAGAAGTCTCCATGGCACTAGACAGCGCACAAACACAGAAGAAGGTTCTGAGGAGCTTGCAATCAAATAAAACAATATTATGGTGCCTTTTCTTTAGCTACAGGAGAAGAGACTAAGGAGCCAATTCGATTAAGATCATGCTTAGCCCAAATCTACAAGATTACATTTGCAGTCTCTTCCTGACACTTTATCTCTTAGAGACCACTTGCATTAAATAAACCATATTATGGATTATGAGGCAATATCAGCTATGTTAATTCAAATGAAAAAAATCAATATAAGAACTAAACAAAACATTGTGTTTGTCTCTGCCTTTTCATAAATCCAGTTATTTGCTTAATCTTTTCCGGGTGTGAAGGTTTTTTGTTCATTGCAGGTTTTCCTCATGTAGATATTCTTTCAGAAAAATTAAAGTAAACAGGGATCAGCCGAAATGAGGTAGTCTTGTTCTTGGCTCTGATGCAGTGAATATTTTCGGAGTTATAGGTCTACTATTTTGGCTACCTGTGAATCTGGCTCCAACCTCGTATCAACGTCATGAAAACAGACCCAGTGATGCATTTTGAATGTCTCTCATTATCAAAACAGGGTAATGGGATGCAGGTCTAGCTGATCAGATGTCTGTGAGGAAGACCACACTCTATACAGTAATCCACAGTAAACTTGCCTTTGAAGAAAGTAAAATAAAATCACAGAATGGTTTGGGTTGGAAATGACCTTAAAGATCACCTAGTTCCAGCCTCCCTGACATGGGCAGGGATACCTTCCCCTAGATCAGCTTGCTTAATGCCCCATCCAGCCTGTCACTGAACAGCCTGTATTTGTGCTTGGAGTTGCCCCAACACCCATGCAGGACCTTGCACTTGGCCTTGTTGAACTTCATGAGGTTTGCACAGGCCCACCTCTCAAGCCTCTCAAGGTCCTTCTGGATGGCATCCCTTCCCCCAGCTTGGTGTCATCAGCAAACTTGCTGAGGGTGTATTACTATTATATTATTGCACTCCGACCAGGGATGCATGTTTTTGGCACACTTTGCCTACTAAGCACGGCACTGTATAAATAAGGATTATTGGATATGGAGGAAAAAGAATTAGCTATTTTATACCAGAGGTTCTAATAAGAGGAAAAACCTGCTCTGTGTAAGCCAAGTGAGAGATATGACGTACAGGCACTTTTATTATGCACATCGAGTATAACTAAAATACACAGAAAGCTAAGTATTAGCAAAACAGAAAATGCCCTGAAGATACAGTTAAATATGTTTCCCATCACCTGTAGGGACTTTATATAATCTGTGTTCATAAACATCCAAGGTGTTATTAGCAAAATTTTTATGTCAACTGGAAAGAAACAAGTTAAAGGAGATCTAAAGACACATGCTGAACTTGATATGTGGCAATTAATAAGGCAATAAAACTGTGTTACGGCAAAAAATGAGAAGAACCAAGAATGAGCAGATTCTGCTTTTCTCTAATCCTTCCCAAATCAACCTTGAGGTTTTTAGTTTTCTGTAAAGTTGCCAGAACTGGGAATAAAGGAACAATAGTATAAAAGGTCTTTTCTTCATTTGTTGTTAAGGAGTTTAATTAAGCTGTATCTTTTAATTTATTGCCTGCACATTTAAGGACCCACCCTGTGCACAAACAGTTGTTTCCTTCAAAGTTGATGGAGAGCCAGCAGAGACACCTGCTACTCGCCCCGACTCTCATTTGTTCCTGTCTGCAGCCTCAGCAGCTGCCTGTCTGTCTGTGTCAGATCTTCAGCAGCTCATGCCACCCTAACTGCCACACATGTGCAGTAGTGTCACCAGCAGACTGACCACAGATGTTAGTCAGAAGCAGAATCACTTTTGAGAGCAACTTTGAAGAGAACTGCCTAATGTTCCCATCCCTGTCAACAATGACACAGCCTGTGTGAACAATTGCAACCCTATGAGAAGGACCTTCAAGACCTTCAGACACTTTGTCATTGCTCCTGTGCAAGACAAATACGATAATCTCTTCCAGCTGGATGCACATAAGTCTATGAGGCCCTATGGGATTCATTCCAGGATCCTGAAAGAGCTCGCCAATGTCACTGTGGGACTCCCTCCATTATTTTTCAACAGTCTCGGGAATCTGGAGAGATCCAAGTCAACTGGAAGCTGGCAAATGTTGTCCCAGTTTTCAAGAAGGATAAGAAGGAAGACCCTGGTAATTACAGGCCTGTCAGTCTCACTTCAATGCCTGGGAAAATTGTGGAGGTTATTTTGGGAGTTATTGAGAAACACTTGAGAGACAACGCAGTCATTGGTTATAGCCAGCATGGGTTCATGAAGGGGAAATCCCACTTAATCAGCTTAATTTCTTTTTATGACAAGGTCACCCATTCAGTTGACTAAGGGAAGTAGATGTGATGTTTCTGGATTTTAGCAAAGCTTTTGGTACTGTTTCTCCCAGTATCCTTCTGGAAAAAATGTCCAGCACACAGCTAGACAAGTCCATAATACATGGGTGAGCAAGTGGCTGATGGGTTGGGCTCAAAGAGTTTTAGCAAATGGAGTTGCATCAGGCTGGCAGCCAGTCACCAGTGGGGTTCCCCAGAGCTCAATTAACATTTTTATAAATTGTCTGAATGCAGGATTTGAATGTACATTAAGTAAGTTTGCAAATTATACTAAACTAAGAGAAGTTGTGGACTCACTTGAGGGTAGACAGGCCTTACAGAGAGATCTGGATAGAGAACTGGGCAATCACCAACTGCATGAAATTTAACAAGTGCTGGATTCTGCACCGGGGATGGGGTAATCCTGGTTATACATACAAACTGGGGGACAAGAGGCTGGAGAGCAGCCCTGCAGAAAGAGATCCTGGGACTTGGGTTAATGACAAGTTGAATACATGTCACAGTGTGCCCTGGCAGCAAAAAGGGACAACTGTGTCCAGGGGTGCACTGAGCACAGCACAGCAGGCCGGGTGAGGGAGGTGACTGTCCCCTCTGCACTGCACTGGTGCAACCCCACCACCAGCACCGTGTGTGGTTTTAGGCGCCTCAGTGTAAGAAGGACAACAGTCAGGACAACAGTCTGCCAGAGTGTGTCCAGAGGAGGGCGACTATGATGGTGAAAGGCCTTGACTGAGGTGGAGCAGCTGAGGTCACTTGGCTTTTTCAGCTTGGAAAAGGCTGAGGGGTGACCTCATGATAGTCGACAAACCTCCTCTTGGGGGGCAGAGGAGGGGGATGTGCTGATCTCCTCTCTCTGGTGACCAGGGACAGGTCATGAGGAAATGGGATGAAGCTGTGTCAGGGGAAGTTCAGGTTGGGCATTAGGAAAGGGTTCTTCACTGAGAAGGTGGTCGATACCTAGAAGAGTCTCCCCAGGGAAGTGGTCATGGCATCAGAGATGAGGGAGCATCTGGTTTCAGGTGGTCTTGTGAGAAGCAGGGAGTTGGACTCGATGATCTTCATGAGTCCCTTCCAACTGAAGATACTCTGATTCTAGGATTCTATCTTCTGTCTGGGAGGCTGGCAGCCCAGTGTTTCCTGCAAGAGGTGCTCAGGGGGCAGCGACAGGGATCAGGCAGATCAGAGGAGGGAATCCCTCCCTCACATCAAGAGAACAGACTCCCTGCAGTTTCACCCTGAAAGTCAGGAGGATGGCCCTGTCCTGTCCCCTTCTCTTAAGCCTAGAGCCACTTAGAAACAGGCTGCTTGCAGACCCTCCTGTTAGCACATCAGCCAGCAAGAGGCAGGTGGAGGGAGAAGCAGCCTATTCTTGCAAGGAAGAGGATAGAGCAGGACTGATGTGGTGGCAGGATCCTGACAGCCATACTGGGGGAAGGAGGTATTCTGGGATCTATACCTTCCCTTAGCCAGTAACAGCAATATCTGGTGGCCTTGAGAATATCTGCCCCTGTGTTACCTTGACCTCCACATGGTGCTCAGGGCGAATACCTCTCACACTGCCTTCCTGTAGGTTTGTTGGTGCCCCTTGAGCATCCTCCAGCCTTCTATGGTGTTTGCAGCTGCTGTCACTGCTGCTCACATTGGAGAAATACAAGGGACAATCCAAAGCGTGTCTATGGAGGCAGGGGGGTAAGGATATAACATGCACGGGAATGGGCTGCAGGTTACACTGCTGAAACAGGGGAACATGGTGCCCAAATATTTTCTTTGTTCCTTGGCCAAAGGGCATTCTTAGCTGTGAGTTTTCTAGATATGTGCTATGAGGCTGAAGGGGGAAATTAGCTCCCAAAATGCCCTGTTAGACTTGTGTATGTTCCACTCCTACCATTCCCTCAGTGTCCTGTGTGTGAATGTCCTGTCTCCATGCCCACAGGGAGCATATTGGACTACAGCTCACAGACTTGTCACAGATATCTCTGCCTTTGAATGCTAAGGCTATGTTTAGAGAAGCATAGGGCAACTCTAGGTTTCTGTGGATAGCTATCTAACAGCTGTTTGAGATCTTGTTTTCACGATGGCCCTCACTGGAATTTTTGGAGTGACATGACTCAGCAGATACTGATTTTTTTCTTGTGTACACAAATAAATAAAGCAATATCAAATTTCACCAAGGAGTGAACTTCTGCTAAAGTCAGTAACACCTCTGAACCTGTTCCAGTTTTGTTACTGGCTTCCCTTCCTAGACAGCTCTTTAAAAAGGTGTATGGAAAAAGACAAGATGAGGTCAGTCAGATTGCTCTGGTGTTGGAAACGAAACTGCTCATTAGATTTTTTTTATATATATAAATTTATTCCTCAGTTCAAGTTTTTCTTTTTAAATAGAAATTACTTGCATAATCAGGAGGATGTTAACATCCTACATGTGTTGTATAATGTCAAAGTGCCTGGTTTATTGTTGTGGAAGAGTCAGCTCAAAGTTAATCAGTAGACAACAAGGAATTTCATTCATTTGGAGGAGAACGTTGCAGCAAGCTCTAATTAAACAGGAAGTCAATGAATAGCTGCTAAATCCTCCACTCCTTTTTTTCTTTTTTTTTTTTTTTTTGAGTGTTTGTCTGCAAATCTAATGTTTAACTGATACATACATTCTAGGTCTAAAAAACTTATGGTGTTACGTGAATTACAAAATTCTAGGATAGGATGAATATTCACCATGTATGTATGTCTATGCGGTGTGAAAACACAATCAACAGAATGATTAAGTGTAAAGTAGTCATTACAATCCTGATCTTCTGTGTGTTGGGCAACCTGAACTAAGATCAATACAGAAACTAGAGGCTAAATCCAAACCAGAACACAAGTACTCTTGGTTTAAGTTCAGAGGTTTTGGTGTACAATCTTCAACACCTGGTATTTGCAGCAAGAACAAGTTGCCTCAGGACAGCAATATAAAAATGTGTGCATGGAGTAAGTAGCTGTCCAGATGCGGCCAGCAGGAAAATCTGAGGATGGGGCTGTGCCAGATCACCCCACCATTCTAGTGCTAAGCACCAGTCTCTGCTACCTAAAGTGGCTGCAGAGTCCAAGATCTTCATCCCTGTGGAATGCAGACCATAGCACTGTCATCTGAGGAAACACCTAGAGTTATTCTTCGAAAGCACTGAAGCACGCCAGCAGCTCCTACACTCATCTTTTCAGTAACAGGAAACTGCCTGGGGGTGTATGTCCTGTTAATGGATCCAAAGGGCTCAAGCCTGCTGTCCCGCACCTGAGAAGAGCGTTCTAGAGCAGCCTGTGAGGCTGCCTTGGCCAGGGATTTTCTATATGCCTGTTGGTGTTTGCTGTGCTGCTGAGCAAACGGCTCACATGTTCTGGAAAGGAATATTCAGAAGGAACCCAGGGATCCTCTGCACGGATGTGTGCCTAAACTAACTCAGAAAATATTTTGCTTTTAAATACAGGACTACAAGTAGGTGCTGGTGCTGATTTTCAGCTACCCCTTATGTGTTACAGCTACTGACTTCGGCATATAAATTCTGCATATAAAATGCAGAATACAGGGCTCCCACTTCTCAGATGAGTACCTCAGGGGTCTGAATTACCCTTCTTTTGACTTCTTCTTTCTTTGATTTATTATCAGTAGCTCTTAACTTATTGAATGTATTGTCCTTTGGGGACCCCTTTCTTAGACGCTGAATTGTCCTTGCAAACTTATCTTGGCCCCATGAACGCAGTACACTAGTTTGGAGTCCACTTGGGGAGCAGGGAGAAACCATTTAGAACTGCTTGTGAAATCAAATTACAATATCCTTTTACTTTTGGTTGTTGCTGCCAAATTTGAGAAAAATTAATAATTCTGCTCTACCCAAAACTGCACACTTTTTGACCACGTTCCACTGTTTTTTCTATGGCAAACCTGTGGAAATGAGAAAGTTTGGTTCTGAAGTATGATGGTTACAGCCTAAAACTGAAAAAAACACCCACTGCAACTTACCCTCTAGAGATTTTTGGAAGGGAGGGGAGATCAAATGGCAGGAAGGTAGTGAAAATCCTGTCAATCAGTTGACATATGACAGAAATGGAGATTAAATGTTAAGAAACAAGGGGCAAGGTTGTAATGTTTATTTTACATGCTGATTTATTATGGGTTTTTCTTTGTTGGAAAAGAGACATACTATAAATTTGAGAGGTGTTTCTAGTTGTAACAGTATAGAAAACTGGACCAATATTACCATTGTATAGTGTATCATCCTAATACCAAGCAACAGCTTCTAGCAGAGGGATGAAAAAAAAATAGCTTAGAAAGAGAAAAAATACACGAGAGACTGTCTCTTGTAAGATCTGAAGTACAAAAATCTTTTTAAGAGTCTCATGAGGGCAAAGATTCAGAAGAATTCACTTAAGGTCATCCTGTGTGCAATAAAGTGTCTCAGTTCACAATGTTACATTCTTTCTGAGAGCTAAAATAACAGAATCTGTGAGGAAAGATGGAATAGTTTGTCAGAGCTGCCAGTGGAGCAAAGAGCAACTGTTGGGAGGGGACCATCTGCATTGCTTGCATGCTAAGAATGGGAGCACCAGGAACTGGTAACCCTGGCAAAGGATTACAGGCTAATGTAAAAATTCAGGATGATTTTAACTAGTGCTCTTGACTCTGGGTAATTAAATCAAATGCAAGCAATTCTTGCTTTATTTGAGGCTTAAAAAAAAAAAAAAAAAGGAAAGATGCTGATAATTTATTTTGATATAAAACTAAATTTACTTTTCCCTATTCAGGCTATTTGAAATTCAAAATGAATCTGCTGAATAGCAGTGATCTGTGAAGGAATCAGGTCTGAGTTTTGCCAAGAGGCTTGTATTCATTAAAGACCTTACACTGGAAGATTCAGCTCCATGTCCATACCTTTTGGCACTCTTCAATAAATAAACTTTGATAGGAGAAACTAGTCCAGGTGCTAGAAAAATTTAATAAATTAATGAATAAATAAAAAACTACTCTATTTGAATGGTTGTGGTTATTTTCCCAAACTATTCTCCTGTAGCAATTCTTGTACATGTGAATCATCTTGGTAGATGGTCACAAACTTAATTTAAAAATGCATTTCTAAAAGATGCAAGAGGATCCAGCTATTCAGAAAACGCAGCAAAGCAATGAAAAAAACCAATATCTGCCAGCTACGGGATTCCTCACTACCATCTTCAGCTACTTATCTTATGAAACTGTCAGTAATCCAAGTGGACACTCAAACAGAGAAATCAACACTATGAGTTAAGTACGTTTCATGAACTATTCAAAAGCAAAGACTCTTAATTCCTTTCTACACAGAGAAATCAGGAAAAGACAACTCTATATGATCACAGAGTAGCAAAAAATAGTACCAACTCCACTGAAAAAGCGAGTAAGTTAAGGGAGTAATACCTGCCCCTTGTATTTACTAGTCTTAAATTAATTTTTTACATGAACTCTTAAGCAACTGAAAAATAAGCAAATGCAACAGTACAAAAATACAACATATACACAAAGACTTCGATATAACTCAGAGCATGTTTTGTTTGTTGACAATAGGTCTGTGGCATCACTTTGCTGACAAGACCAGTGAGGACTTTGTAGAAGTGCTGGTAAGGATAGAAAGCAATAAAAGGGGGTTATACTGCGCGCAAGCTGTAGGTTTCAGGAGGCTGAATATGCTGGTGATACATGAGGAAGCAATCTGAATACTTTTTTTTTTTTTTTTTTTTTTTTTTACAAATAATTAATTTGAAAATTACATTTGAAAATTACTTTTAAACAACAGAGGGACCTTCACATCTACCTCAGTGGTATGGAGCTGCAAAAAACAGCTGTTGAAACCCAGTGCATGCAGAGGCTGGACAGGTATACCAGAGGGAGAGCATCTGCAAGATGAAATTTACCAAGGTCAAGGAGGAGTCTGGAGAAATTTGCACCGAAGCTGCCTCTCTTGCCACCCTTCTAGAAAAGACAACTGAAATCCTTATGATCATCAACATATTGCCTCTTTCTGGAAAGTTCCCTCTTTCATTATCGTTTATGTCGTGTCCTTGGTCTAGATTACGACCATTCATTCACAGATTCTTCCAATGGAAAACCCATTATTAACCACAAAATTATTAAGCCATTTATTCTCCAGGAATTGAACAATCCCTTCTATTATAGTTCTAAAACTCCTGAAATCCTGTAACTAAATTGCTAACTTTGAGGTACAGCTGCTGAATTTTACTATGACACCACAAGTTTCATGGTAACAATGCCCAAGTCTTTCAAGAAGGATGCCTGCCTAGTGGAGTCACTTGAGAGCACCGCCAGAACAAGAAGTGAGAGAAGCTTGTGCAAATGTGTCCTTGCTTGTGAAATATTCCCTCTGCCCTTCAGTTCTGCTACAGCACATGGAGCTTCAGTGCCTGGCTGGAAACATCTGGAATCCCATTAGCTACAAAAGGTTGTTTTAGTGTAAAAGTGAGGGCAACCTGCACTTAGGAGAGACAGATCTTTAGCTAGCTTAAAGTATTTAATGGCTCCATACTGAATTGCCTTCACTCAAAATTTGGCACACAGTCTTTTTAACTTTCAAGAAAAAATAACAGGGAAAAAGGCCCAATGAAATTCAAAAAATTTGTAAAAGACATTGAATAATAATAGGGAAAGGAGAAGTTGTAAAAGAGGAAAACTGAATTCTAGATACTTTGCCAGTGGTGATTTCCCTTCCCGTCGCTGCCCTCTGCTCCCCACACACAGGCCTAAACACGCTCCTCTCCACTTTCCCCAAGAGGGGGACAGATTTTGCAACACTTCCCTGCTGTGGTGAGCTCTTATTGATACAAACAGTCCCACTAACATCTCAAAGATCTACAAAGAAACTTTACACAACCAAGGGAGCAGGAGAGGCAAATCAGCTGGGCTAACAAATGTTTGGGACCATTACATTTCTTTGCTCTGAGTGCATGTGTACTCCATTTGCCAACTGGCCCATGTTTACTTTGTTTCTGAACAATTTTCTGAACCAGGGTTTGGTAGCTCTCTGGACTCTGTAACTCCATAGGCGACTCCAAGTCTCCATAGGTAAAATGCAACCTGATACAACTGATGTGATAAGAGTTACTAGACAATCTGCAGAATACGGGTTTAAAGCCTTGGGGATTTTGACACAGAGACCTGAAAAAATTCATCAGAGACAAACAGAAAAAAATACCCCTTTTTCCTTCTCATCCACATAGTCACACGATGTAATACAACCAAAGATGTGCAGCGACAATAAGACCAGGTAAACACTGCCACTTTTATAGATAATTGAAGAAAGCCTTTCTGTTAAAAAACACCAAACCCAAACCAAGTGAAATCATCAAAGAGGCACTTCATGATTTTCTGTTAGCTGGTAACCACTTTTCATTAACAAGGAAACAAGCAAATGGATTGAACAGCCTACTAACCTGCTAAACTCCCAGAAATTTGAAGACGTATATCTGTAGCTGCTGATAATAACATTCACAGATATTTACTGTTTTAAAATTGAGTTTACTCAGCTAAACATTAACTTTGTGATACAATGGTATATGTGTTTCCTCTGTTTCTGGGCAATATATTTTCTCAAGGTTACCTTGTTTAAGAAGGCACTGTGTAATAAAAAAGCTGTGACTTCCCCAAACTATTTCTCAAACGTTTTAGCAGTTAAATTTACTCAAAGTTTGAAGAAAGGCAATGCAAAGAAAAAAGTCTTGTAGTCTAAACCATTTTGTTTCTTAATCATTTAGTGAAGTGAAAGATTTTTTTGGTTGTTGTGAAGGAAGTTGAAAACTATCACATGCTCTTCCCAGGCGTATAATAACTCTCTTCTGACAGACAGCCCTGGCAGGTCAGCCCATGAGAACCTCCATCAGGATTTCCAGAGTTTAAAAGATTCAGTTTACTCCAATAAGCTCAACAAAGTATTTCCCAAATTCTCTGAATTCTACAAATAGATAAAA
Organism: Pterocles gutturalis; assembly: GCF_000699245.1. NCBI lineage: Eukaryota > Metazoa > Chordata > Aves > Pterocliformes > Pteroclidae > Pterocles > Pterocles gutturalis. The sequence goes on from NW_010117936.1 coordinate 33,428, forward strand.
CTAATGTGCTAATCTCATCATCCCCAACCCCCAAAGATTTTTGATATTTCCTGTATTTTACTGGACTGGAAATATTGTCACAGTAGCTTCCATCAGAGTTTTCAACCGCATCTACGCCCAGCCCTTGCTGCAACTAAGAAATGTAGGATAACAAAGTGACATTTTCCTCATTTTGAAAATTATTCACTTTGATACTTGCATTCCTCAAAACTCAAAATAGATTTGGTTCAGACTTGTTGTGGTTTTGTGTGGTGGGTTTGTTTGGAAGCAGGGAGGGGCCACAGTAATGGCTCCTGTAAGTAGCTGCTAATGGTTTCCCCAGGTCTGCTGGTAGCAAGGGAGGGGCTGCAGTAGTGGCCCCTGTAAGTAACTGCTAAGAGTTCATCCCCGCCCCTGGCTCCAAGGTTTCAGTAGCCAGGTGGGAGCAGGGGAAGGAGTACCACCGACCTAGCCCCTGTGAGAAACTGCTGGAAGTTTCCCCGGCTGGACCCACCCCTGGCCAGGGCTGAGCCAATCAGCACCTCTCTGAACAACATATTTAAGAGAGGGCATGGAAAAATGGGTTTGGTGTAGCCCCAGGCAGGGCCCAGCTCAGGCGGACTGGCCTAGCCATCCAGCTGCCTGCCCAGCTTCTCCTGCAAGCCGACCTGCCATAGCCCAAGCCTCCGCCATAGCTTGTCCAAGAGTCAGTTTCCTCGGGAGCCGATGAAAGACCTGTGGAGGAGAGAGAAGTGGGATCTGAGAGAGATGACTATACATACACACCGGTCAGTGAAGAGGAGTAAGAGGAAGGAGGTGCCCCCCCTGGAATTTCCCCTGCAGCATGGTGAAGATTCATGGTGATGCATGGTTTGTCCCTTGGCACAGTCCATGAGAAGGTGCAGCTGTGGAGGGCTCCACTTTGGAATTTTGGAGAAAGCCATGACAGAGCCAAGCAGTCATCAAGGGACCGTGGCCCTGTGTGGAAAGGACTCACATCGGAGCAGCTTGAGAAGGACTCTCTTGTGAGAAGGGACCCCACACTGGAGCAGGAAAAGACTGTGAGAAGCCCTCCCCTGAGGTGGAAGGAGCGGTGGACTGACTGCAACCCCCATTGCCTGCTCCCCTGTGCTGCCAGGGGGGGAGAAGGTACAGAACAAAGCCTTTGGGCTTTGGGAAGAAGGAGAGGTGGGGGGAGAAGTGCCTTTCTAAGATGTAGTTCTCCTTCTTATTATCTTGCTTCTTGTTGTAAATAGTTAAAAAATTCAATTGTTTGATTTTTTTTGTTTTTCCCAAGTAGTGTCTGTTTCTTGCCCGTGACCCTAAGTGGTGAGTGAAACCCTTCCTGTCCCTGCCTCAGCCCACCACGTGTTTAACAAAAGACTGTCCTCTGGTCTTCTAAACTACAACACTTGTGTAAAAACTGGACTGAAGTTCTGGAAAGCTCTGAGCCAAAGCTGAGTTCTACCTTGTCCCTTTGCAGCTGAACAAAGTTAACTCAGGTCAGGGAAAAATGGGTCTACAGTGCTCAGTGACAGGTATAGGCTGCTACTGGGGCCACTGTCTGTGCACATTTCTGGAGGATGTCCTCTCCTCCAACTGGGATTCTTTGCAGCATGGGAACTTGGTTGCTCAGGACATCATGGAGACGACAACCTCTCCCTGAAATGCACTGGCTTGGGAGTGTGAAGACATTTCTTTCAAAATCAGGACCCCACTTCTCCTTGTTTCATTGTTTTATTACAGTCAGACTAATGTGGCTATGTCTTTGGCTCTGCAGATGGAGATGTACTTGATGATGTCCACAAAGTAGGTGGTTGGGATGGAGTTCTTTCCAGGGATTAAAACCAGCAAGATGAAAATCCTCTATCCCAAAGTAACCCCTCCTAGCCTTAATTTCTATCCTCATCAAGTCAGATTTCCACAATATTTTTTAAAAATACTATTAAACTGGTTTGTTTTTTTTTTGGTTTTTTTTTTTTTTTTTTACATCTGCGCTTAATTTTGTTTTTAAAGCTGCAGGATTCTATCCTTGTTTTCTCTGTTAGAGATACAGAAGGTCTGTTTTTAATTTATTTTCTACATCTAATACTTTATAGACATGAATCACATCTCTCACCACTTGCCTTGTAATTGAAAGGAGATATGGTACACCCTCATCCATCTTTGTTGCACGACGATAACTTAACTTGCATTATGCAAATGCAAAGAAAACCATGACAGGGTCCAACACTGACAAGAACCAGTCATTCTGTATCAAAAAGTTGATTCACAACTTTCACATTCAAACAATTCCATTTCTTTTGCTCTAGTTCATCCGCGCTAAAGGAATAAAAGCAGCCCTGCAGGCTGACTATAATTATGAAAAACAATAGAAGAGTTTTTCAGCCTACTTCAGTAGTCACAAAAAGACGTGGATTGTTCCATAGAAGTTAAAAAACTGCTAACTAGCAGCTGTGATCTACAAAAAGTCTAAGCCTTAAAGGATTAGTCTTGCAGTTCTTATACACCCAATGTGCTTCTGCATGGGGAACCAGTGGTAGGTGCATAGGCTGCACCTGCACAGCAACACCTATATCTGGGTTGGGTAATCATGGAGGCTTTCTTGAAAAGCTTCACTTAATTCAGGTTACATACAGATCTCTGTTGCCTTACCAGCAAGAGATGCTGATTCTCTTTGTAGATGAAGCCATGGCCACTTAATTGTGCTGCAATACAGTTAAATGGATAGACAATGTATATGCAAGTGCTAAAATGCTGCTGCAGTCCTTCTAGGACAGTTTACAATCCTGTACCTGCTCATCCTGACCACCCAAGTCAGGGAGCTGCAGGGTCACAGCCAGCCTCACGCTCTTCTCCTACTCCTTCTCTGACGTTTCGAACCATCAACACTTTGCTCACTATTGCATACCTTTAAGGGGACTGAGATGGAACAAATACTCCTCCACAATCACTGTCCAAGATCCCTCTTGGAGATGTGGGCAATGGGTTTCAGTTCCCATAGACCAAGACAAGAACTGAATTTGGATCTTCCTTACTGCAAAATGAAGGCTCTAAGGCATTGCTCAGTTATAAAATGTTAAAGACACTGACAATTTTCTTAAATTAGTCCTTGTTGTGTTTTAGAGCAAGGTACTTCCCTGGGAGCAAATTCCTGGCTCGTGATCCCAGGTAATCAGAGATCCTGACCTGGCCTGGAGCAACCAGGTGTCCCTGCAGCCACAGGACTGGTGCTGGTTTACTGGGTTCTGGCCATTATGTTTGGGGTTTAGCTTTAGAGAAAAAAAAGGCGTAAAGGCTCAGGACTGCAACATATATTTGAACCAAAAGTTTTTAGTTCCTCTAGCTGAAGATGGTAACAATTATTTTAAAGCAGACTTCACATCAAAATCAGTGTTGGATTCTGAGTCTATATCAACAGATAGTCTCTTCCCATTTCCTGCACTTTTTTTCTTGTGATAAAGCAGCCTTTGAAAGCACATTTGGACATGTAATCCTAGAATACACTAGTGTAATAGTATTTCAGAAGACTGGCCCAAGTATCAGTGTTGACAATCTCAGATTCTCTTTAATTTGTCCCTGTAAAATTCTGAAGAAAAGTGTGGTTTTTTGGTGGTTTTTTTTTTTTTTTTTTTTTCTGTTTCAGGTCATTTCATATCTTTTGCTTTAAACAATGCCTAAGCCAAGAAACTGCTGCAACAGGAAGCTGAAAACTTCAGGGACGTGTCTTGTTATTTGTTATGATGCCTTACCGTAAATAATTAACATATTTTAATGGCTTAAAAAGAATGCAAAAGCATCAGTTTTCATTCATCTGTAATAAAAAAGGAGGAGGAGGAGTGAGCTGACAGGAGGATATGAGAAAGTATGAATTAAAGTTAATAAATAATGCCTAAAGTGTTAGTCATCGGTTTTGCCTTGCACATCCCATATGCTGCACACTGCAATGTCTTATAACTATTTTGAAATAGGCTTATTTTGTCTGGAAGAACACATGGACTGTATTTAAGCAGATCTTCAGAAGAACTCCCTTCAGATAGGAATTAAACAGAGGGAAATAAATCTAAATATTATTTTCTCTCACAGTTTCTTTTTCTATTTTTATTTAATATTATCTGATTCATAAATGTTTGATGGGCTATGGCTCAGTAAATGTCATTTTCTTGGCTCTGGGGGGACCTTCAACTTTGAGTGTTGATCAAACTTATATATAGCCTCTTGGCAACAAGTAGGACAAGTACTATGTATCTGAAGGCCAAATTCCAGATCTGTCAAAATAAATCGCAAAACCTCAATTGTATTTCACGATTAAAAGAGTTAAGCTGTTGGGGAAATCTAGGCCCAAATTTTAGCAGTGCTGCAGATATTTTCTGAATTTTCTTTAGCTCTTCACTTGCTGATAGAGATATAAGTTCAAGCAAAAACTTCCATAAATTATAAAGGTGTGTCTTACATTATGAAAAATACTTAAAGTTACTATAGCACTTTTCACTGATGTTTTAAAATTTCCTCCTCCCTAGGACACAAAATTATTTCTCTCTGACCTCAGTGATGTGCTGATGAGAACCTGGGGCAAGCCTCCTTCCAAGGTTTCATTCGCTTCCCTGTACCATGCTCAAAAGGTGAGAAGAATCTGTGACCTGAACAAGGAGATAGACACAAAATGCACACATTTAATCAAGACCTTTGTGATTTTTGGTGGGCTGTGCAAAAAGCATGTACAGAGCCGTACAGCAGCAGCTGGAATTGAGAGAGTGGAGGCTGATGCAGTCTGTTTCCAGAGTTTCATGGTGAACCACTCCACCTCTCTGTGGAGTTTGGTCAGACAACAGAGGAAAATGGAACAAGATGCATTTGTTGCCTTTTTTGTTGCCTTCTTGTACTAACTTGTAAACATCATCACCTCCCAAGAGATACACAAATACTGTGGCATGGGACTAAAGATTACTTAGGCAACAGGCAGCTGGGCAACCTTCCCAAACAGAAACTCTTAGTTTCTAGTGGAAACTTTTTTGACTCAAAAGTTTTCAGTTTCCAAAATAACAGAGCACTGATCAAGCATTTTCCCATACAACTATGGCTTCCTCACTAAGGTAAACAAGACCAGAATTCAGAAGAAGTAGCAGAAGAACAATAATGTTAGAGATATCAGCCACCAACCTACACATTAAATATGATTTTTCTTAGATGACATTTGTTGGGATTCATTATATGAGCAATAAGAGCAAAGATCTCAAATGGCCATGTAAAATATCTATTTTAAGGCATCTCATCTGGATCCTTCAGATGTGACATTGTCCCTGCAAATTGGTGATTACTGCAAAAATGTTTTGATTTGTGCTTCCTGGGAACTGTAGCTGATACCCTGACACCATTGGAAGTGCTGGTGCTTGCTTTTCTACAAAAAGATTCTCAAATCAGTTGTCCTGTCATACTTGTAGATGTGAATTTTAACAACTTCACCCCAAGCAGATGTTGGATCTAGGGCCCTGCATGCCTTCCTACATGAATCCTTCAATTACTAGACTATTATCTTAATGAGTGAAAAATAAAGGGACACCAAAAGCACTTCTCCTTTTGCAAGTACAATAAAAAGAAAAAAAAAGATGACAACTGCCCTCAGCATATTGTGTAGGGACCCTGATCTCATTTATGCATCTCAAGTGCCACCTGGGAAAGATGCCTAAGTTTGAGCCTGTGGGTAGCTCTGCAGGAATGAGGCCAAGTTTGGGATGTGGCTGGGATTAGATATAGCGGTGGTGTCAGCCAACTCAGCCCCATCAAGATGCAGGGCAGTTCTGGACATGTTCAGGGGTGCTACAGATGCTGAGTGAATTGGCTATAAAAATCACAGATTAGGGAAATGGTACTTAAATTTTGCTGAAATGCCAGTTTAGAGCCATAAAGCTTTCTGGGAGTCATGAGGAAGGAGAAGAAAAGGAAGACTTAACCCTGGTTTTCCATAGTCTTTGGTTAGCCAAACAAGGCTATCAACATATATTGGTTGTTTGCCTGGCTTTATAAAAAAAATACCAGTTGGATTGGTACATGCTTGCCAAATTCCTTATGAATAGGCAATGACGTGAGTTGATTTGGAAAGCTTTGTATTAAAGAAAGGTAATTTTTCAAATTTTTCAGTTTAAAACTGCTTATGATCACTTCAATCTTAATTTTTTAAGCATCTAGTAAGCAGTACATAACTTTGCCTATTTTGGATCAAGTTTTTAAAAACAGTGCTTGGCCATTTCCATCCACTCTCTTGCCTTTGGCATCAGATGAATAAGTCAGCATTTCAGAAGAATATGATAAGCTTTTGTTCAGTCATTAATGCCTCAGGAGAAAATTTTCATCCCCGGAAACACAGAGACAGACAGCTGTAACTAGATTAAGGCGAATGTCATTAGTATTGATTAAGTGAACAATATTTTTTGAATTGTCTACTTAATGGGACCTTGTATAAAAATGTACTTTGTGATATTGGATGACTGGTCCTTTTAGCCTTCAACATCCTTTTCATGCTTCACTACCCACTACTGTCCTAAGCAAACTAAACAATTCCTCCTACTCACTTCACCTGAAAGTCCCATGTGGCTGGTTTTGTTCTTTTTGGTGAGCTGAGCTTTGAGTTTTTGGTGGTATTAGTAGGTGATGCAGAGCAATTCCACTCGATTACATAACTCTGTGATGGCACCAGCTAAGCGTTGCCTTTACAGCCAGCATCAGTTACTCAGCACAGAGAATCATAGAATTGTTTAGGTTGGAAAAGTCCTTTAAGACCACCATTAACTGCCAAGTCCACCAGTAAACTGTGTCCCTAAACGTCACATATAGACGTCTTTTAAATACCTCCAGCCATGGTGATGCAACCACTCCCCTGGGCAGCCTGTTCCAGTGCTTGACAACTGTTCCAGTGAAGAAATTTTTCCTGATATCCGATCTAAACCTATCACTTGTTACTTGGGAGAAAAGACTGACACTTACCTCGCTACAGCCTCCTTTCAGGTAGCTGTGGAGAGCAATAAGGTCTCCCCTCAGCCTCCTTTTCTCCCAGTTCCCTCAGTCACTCCTTGTAAGACTTGTGCCCTAGACCCTTCACCAGCTTCACTGCTCTTGTTTACACCTGCTCTAGCACCTCAGTGTCTTGTAGTGAGGGGCCCAAAACTGAACACAGTGTTTGAGTTGCAGCCTCAGCAGTGCCGAGTGCATGGGGACAATCACTTCCCTGGTCCTGCGAATGACAGCCTTTTCACCAGCCCAGCCTTCTCACACAAGGCAGAAGAATGATAACAATACAAGGAGCCCTAAAATCCCACCACTTAGGAGAAGGATATGTTAGTACAAGCTGTACGGAAGACTGCCATGAGCCACTCTTGCATTGAAGGCCTCTCGGGCCAGGGAAAGGGTGTGTGCTGTGTATCCTAGGGCCAAGGCATGTCAGAGGCAGGATGAATTCACACAACACCACAGAAACCCTGGACTATCTTGAAGCCTCTAAGGCAATGTAAGGAGTCAGCACAGTCACAGTTAGGTGAGAGAAGAGATGGTTAAAGCGTATTAGCTATGTGAAACACATACAAAACTTTTCCAAAGAAGGACATCAGTGATATAACTAAAGGAACAACTAGGAGGGAAAAAATACAGGAGTTAAATGACTGATGATAACTTCTCACCTAAGAATAGCTTGGATCAGATCATCAGAAGAATCACTTGGAAGACATCTGTTGTGGTTTTGTGTGGTGGGTTTGTTTGGAAGCAGGGAGGGGCCACAGTAATGGCTCCTGTAAGTAGCTGCTAATGGTTTCCCCTGACTCCAGGTCTGCTGGTAGCAAGGGAGGGGCTACAGAGGTGGCCCCTGTAAGTAACTGCTAAGAGTTCACCCCTGCCCCCAGTTCCAAGGTTAGAGTAGCCGGGGCGTGGGGGAAGGAGTATCACCGACCTAGCCCCTGTGAGAAACTGCTGTAAGTTTCCCCAGCGTCAGGCTGGACCCACCCCAGGCCAGACTGAGCCAATCCGTGCCTCTGTGAATAACATATTTACTATTACTGTTAAAATACTATGTATTTCTAGATGTACTATTGTACTTTTAGTACAATATGTAATATTTTACATATTAGTACACTCCTGTACTGAGAAGAATGGAAGAACAGGCGAGCTGAAGCTAATGCACTTCTGGCAGAGAAGCACCATGAGACTTGTGTAGGGATTGCCCATCTACTCCAAAACAGAGGTAGCAGTCCAAGAGAGGGGGAATTCATCCCAAACTTGTAAGTAAATCATAACGTTAAGCTAAGACACAGATATATGGGCCTTTTTTTGTTTTGTTTTGTGCTCTTCCTCTGCTTGATGGGAATAATAAAGAAAAAAAATATTTCTATATTGAGAAGTTGTGGAGCTATTTCAAGCAGTTTCTGGTCGTGGGAACACAAAAGAGAAGGGCTTGCAGGAGACTTACTGGTCTGGAGACACTGTCCTGGTTAATAATAAGGGATGGGTGAAAACGAGGGGCTTTGTGGACCCCCTCAGAAGAAGGGAAAAAGTGGTAAATCTTTCAGTGCCCCGACTCTGTGGCAGGCATGCGAGTGGAGCCAGTAGCTTTCTCAGTGGCATATGAGGACACTGTAAGTTTACTGCTTATGAAGAGATACTGGAACAAAATTTCCAGTTCAGACCTGCTCCCAGATTGTGTATTCAAGCCTAAAGGTATTATTTAGTTTAATTATCTAAATTGTTTTGTAAAACAGAACATGAAAAGTGGTATACAAATGACTGACAGACAGAGTATGAATGACCATGTTGTTTTGATGGATTAAGAGAAAAGGAAAGTTTATTTTGGATAACACTTTGAGAAGAGCTATCCTTCAATTTCAGGAAAAGAAGGAAGGATGTGACTGCACATTTTTTGAGTACTCTTTTAGAAACCAGTCTCAGGTTTACAGACTTCACCTGGGTCCTAGGAAAGCTAGAGCCATGATTCCTGTCCTTATCCATGTGCTTAGGAGATGGTCCTAGATAAGCATTATGGAGTGTGGTGGAGGAATATACCTGAGTGTGCCAAAGATTATTTCCAGACTGCACATATTAATTTTGCCTGGTGAATTGTCCTGAACTCTGGAGAACTGCTGTTTCTTAGCAGAGTTGCTAAATTTCTGTTACAGAACATGGAGTCTTCTTTCAGCTGCTTTATTTTAATAAGTGATTATTAAGGGTGGACCAGAAATGTTAAGACTTTAATTCCCCAGATGCTCCTCTTCAATCATGTTATGTCATGTCATATCAAGCTTGAAAGCTGCACTGCTTACAGTTTCAGTTTTGGGATTAGTGTGTTGAAAGCCTTTATCTCCAGCACTTTCAAAAACAGAATCTTAAAGAGTGGAGGAGTTGATAAAAATAACTGTTTGGGCTGTCCCAAACCTCCCCCAAAAGGGGATGGTTATAGAAAAGGTCTAGGTCCATATTCAGATGAATCATAAATTATACACTGTATCTAATAATTAGAGAGGGAGAAATACAGAAAAATGTAACCTCTTGACCCTTCCTTCCCCAAACAGCTGAAGTTCTCAAGAAAACATGAAGTATTATAAATATTGGTGACTCCCTTTAGAACTTAATTTGCTGCTGAAAATCCTATTACAGAACTTGCTTTTCATGCATAAAAGAGAATATATGGCAATTTGAAATCAGGACTTCAGGGAGCGTATTTATTAGTGTGCAAGGCAATTCTTGTTACAGATGACCAAACTCAGAGGTTGGAGAGATGGGTTAATTTTGAATCTGGCTGCTGACCCAAGAAATGGAGTAGCAGATTATTATCAGCACTTAAGTGCAGAGAAAGTATACTCTTCCAACCTCAGAATTTCATTCTGAGTTCATAAAAGCAGTGTGGTGGAAGAGGAGGGGAGAGGGGGAATATCAGTTTTGATGTATTACTGTTTTAAATCAAATTGAACTGTGCAGTTACAAAATACATTTACAGCCAACGTGAAGCCTCAAGTTGGAATTAACATTACTCCTAAGGACTGTTCTCATATGTACCTAAAAAATAAGAGAAAATGCACAGCAGGCAGATAAGGGTACAAGTTGCGGGATGTCTTGGCAGTGGTGCTGGCAGCCGACAGTGTGCCTCAGGCATGCCAAATCAAACAGGGAAAGATTTTCCCTGCATGGGTGGCACTAGCACAAGGACAGCAATCTGAACTGTTGACATTTTGGAGGACATTTCTCAGACCACTTGAACAGGCAGTGTGTAGGCTGCCTTTTTATGAACTACGCATCTTATTAATAGAGAGAGACTTGGCTTAATGCAGGACTTGTAGAGTTTCTTCAAACAAAGCTAGCCATGTAACACATGCCAGATGCCAGACTACAAACATGTACATATTTCATCCAGAACATTTTATAGCTTAAAAATATGTGCTACCCCTTAACATTCTGGATTTTTTCATTCAGATACTGCATATTCTTCCCCCCACTACATATTCCCTCTATACATTTACCTGACTTACTTGTCTCTGTATAATCTTGTATTTGCTGTCAGCATTGGCATTACAATAGTGAAGTTGGCTGTATCTTTGTTCTCAGCATCATATGAAAGAATCTCCTTCTCATGAATATAAAAATCAAATTAACTGCTTTTCAGATCAGCTCTGTGCTGCTTCTGTAGAAAATTACAAGTATAGCAAAGAGACCTGTTATCTGATGCTCACAGACACTCAGATACTTGCTTTCTCAATGAAGTGATCCCTTCAAAAACAGGAGTCGACCCTTTAACAGAAATGTCACATTTCTTGGAAGTAGTATAGTCATATATCTCTTGGAGAAGTAGATTCTGTCAGCCTGCTTCCCATATAGTTAAATATATTTTAAGCATTCTTGGAAAGAAACTGTTGGGAAAAAATATTTAGTAAGTGGTCATTCAAGACAAATAAAGTGGAAAGCTACCAGTATGCATTTATTATTGTTTTGAATAACTCAACTTGCCAAAGGAGTTGGCAAAGAACTTGAGCAATATTTATCTTCAGGGAGTAATGCATAAAAAAAGCCATTCCACATTTTTCATTGCTTGTCTTTTCTTTTTTTTTTAATTGGAAATGCTCAAATGTAAACTTCTCATCACGTTTAGTCCTAACTTTATATTGCTCAGGCTGAGATGCAGGCTGATATTTTAAAAGATATAGCCAAATATCAACCTGATACATGTTATTGAAAATACTTCGATTTAAAATATTTTTGAAGCTAGAAATAACATTTCATACCCTTGTCATTGTCCCAAGATTATGAATATAAAGGTCTTTGGATTTAACGGTGGCAAGAAGCTATCCTATCACTTTGCATATGTTTTTCCATAGATTCCAGTGGACGAACTTCACATTTCTTCTCCCATGATGGAAACCCACTGCTTTCAAGTATTAAAATACCAGGTGCATAGACACCATGAATTTCAGAATACAACAAGTTTACCCTAGTCCTAAGAATGATCCATAGACATGTGGAAACCAGCACTTAAAGCTTTCAGAGAAAATATCCCAGAGCCATTTTTACCTGATGAATAACAGCACATAGATTAGAAATCTCTTCATAAACTAATCCAATCGAATAAGTTTAACTTGCACGAGAAGAGGTGGACACAATCACAGAGTGAAAGGAAGGGGTTAACTTCTGGGCTTATGGTTAATAATGAACCACTCAAATCTGAATCCAAACATATATTGTAAGCCCCAATTTCAGATGTTCAAAGTAGAGATTTTCGTTAAGGTACACTGGTAATGTAAATAAAGTTCCTGAACCATCTTACTTGATAGACTTTGACTGGGGTTGTTTATATTGTTCAACCTGTTCTTATCCAGTAAATCTCTCCTTTCAGTTGGCCACAGCTGGGGTCCTGCAGCTGGTGAGCCAGTTTGAGGGGACTGGTGTGCTGGAGCGAATGCACAGGGCAATGTCAGTGAACAATATGGCACTGTCTGTGGGAAGATCCTGTAGGGGTTTCTAGTTTAATGCATTTAGTATTTAGAAAATCTCAGAAAATTGTAATAATCTTACAAAATTTATTTTTAAGAAATATAATGCATTTTAACAGAGGTAAGATCCTCTCTTACCTTTAAAAGCACTTCAAAATAAATGGGGTGATTTGGCTTGCAAAATGAAATTCAGCACATTCATAAGAAAAGAAGATTAGGAAGGTTCTTAAGAAAAATTATCACATTAGGAAGCACAGGACATATTTTTGCTCACTAATTTGTTCAAATTATCAACTAGGAGGTAAACAATTAGTCACAATGTAGTGTCACAACAGGTTAATAAACTTAACCAGATACTAACAGATTAATAAGAGGTTTGCAGTATCTTCTGATCAAACCCCTGCAGCAAGCTGATGTCATAGAATCATAGAATGGTTTGGGTTGGAAGTGACCTTAAAGATTATCTAGCTCCAACCCCCCTGCCATGGGCAGGGACACCTCCCAGTAGACCGGGTTGCTCAAAGCCTCATCCAGCCTGGCCTTGAACACCTCCAGGGATGGGGCATCCACAACTTCTCTGGGTAACATGTTCCAGTGCCTCACCACCCTCACAGTAAAAAAGTTCTTCCAAATATCTAATCTAAATCTACCCTCTTTCAGCTTAAAACAGTTACCCCTTGTCCTGTCACTACACTTCCTGATAAAGAGTGCCTCCCCATCTCCCCTGTAGGCCCCCTTTAAGTACCTGGGGGCTGCTATAAGGTCTCCCCGGAGCCTTCTCTTCTGCAGGCTGAACAACCCCAACTCTCTCAGCCTGTCCTCATAGGGGAGGTGCTCCAGCCCTCTAATCATCTTTGTGGCCCTCCTCTGGACTTGCTCTAACAAGTCCATCTTCTTCTTATGTTAGGGCCCCAGAGCTGGATGCAGTACTCCAGGTGGGGTCTCAGAGGAGCAGAGTAGAGGGGAAAATCAACTCCCTCGACCTGCTAGTCATGCTTCTTTTGATGCAGCCCAGGATACTGTTGGCTTTCTGGGCTGCAAGTGCACACTGCCAGCTCCCGTTCAGCTTCTCATCAACCAACTCCCCTAAGTCCTTTTCCTCAGGGCTGCTCTCAAGCCATTCTCCACCCAGTCTGTATTTATGCTTAGGATTGCCTCGACCCATGTGAAAGAAAGGGGCTAACTATGGGCTAACTATGAATTTTATTTGAACATATGCTTATTTCATTTAGAGCCTGACTTACGCTTTTCATTATGTCAGTCTAGTTCAGCATATTCCTGTATCTTGATTACTTTGCAGGTACGTAGCAGAGGTGGACAGAGAATGCCGTTTTCTCTTGGGAAAGAAACCAAAACACAGGAAGATTCTGAGAGAGTAAGACATTAACTTATTGGCCTGCTCCCACACTTTTTGATTCCTTAAACAGCAACTATCCAGAGTGCTCATGGGTAACTCAGCAACAGAATATCAGACAAGCAAAACCGGCCCTTCTCTCAGTTGCCATGAATTGATGTGTAGACATAATGTTCTCCAGAGTTTTTCAATGGAAAATAAGGCCATTAGAAAGTATGTGACCCACTCTGCTACATAGTGAATACCTTTCTTGAGAAGCCTTGAAAACAAAGTCAGATGAAAATCAGGTTACTAACAGGTAATCAGCAAAATTCACAGATTCACTTCAGTGAATCTTCCCTCCCAGGACATGCTCAGTTTGTATGTAAATGTGTGAGATGTCTGGGTATATAAACCTAGATACATTTTATGTGATTGTACACTGTACATCGTATGTGTAACACTAATCTCACTGTAACATCCAGTGAAACTAAAACAGTCCGTCACCCAGACAAACCAATAGAAAATGCTTAGAAGTGGATGATTTGGCCACCCATAGCAGACCAGGCTGCACAGTATTTTAAACAAGCTCCAAGCAAGCTGCCAGGTCCTTGAAAAGCAGACCATGTGGAGAAAAGTCTGGACAACTTAGCAGGCTTGGACAAACCCCAAAGACATGATTGTCCTATATAGGTTGTGTGTGGATCCCTGTGCTGCATTACACTGCTTTGTTCTCTTTCATCATTCTGCAAACTTCAGTGCCCTGGCCTTCATCCCAGAATTAAGTAACCAAGGATTTTTTTCGTATAATGGAGAAGGACACGGGTGACAGTCTCATTCTGGGTAAAAGGCAGTAGTTAGACACCTTACACAGAGTGTAGAGAGGTAGGTCCACATTCTCCCACTGCCTGCATGGATCTGCACTGATATAGTGATGAAGATTTTATTTCCCCCCATACTGTGTCAGAACTAAGGCAGAATTGGGTTCCTTCTATCTTTCCCGTTGAATTTGTTCTCTTTTCCATCTATAAAAGACATTTGAATTGAGCCAAAGTCAAAAAGAATGACTGTAGCAGAGTTGTAAAGGCATTAATTTGAAGAAAAAATAGTTGGAGTTGAATCCATACCAAGAGGAGAGAAGACAAGTAGCTTGCAGCCAGGTAACCCATACTCTAGAGACCTGGCTAGCTTTCCTTCAAGGAAACGGTCCCTCAGCATCCGAGCTCTTCAGCACCTAGGTCTGTGGAAAGAAAAAGGAATAAAATATTGTCTAAGCAGAAATCACTGAACAGCTCTGCTGTAAAGAATAGAAGTGAGGAGTTCACGAATGCCTGCGAACTACAGTGTGTTGGAGAGGTGGAATTTGTCAGCACTCCATGTCAACCCCAGAGATCCTGCATGTGTTTTCAGCTGAGAGTGTGGGAGAATATCCATGGTCACCTCTAAGCTTTTTCCAGAGGCAGAGCTTTCCAGGATCCTGTTATCTGTGAGATAAGAAAAGTGTCAACAGCTGTGAAGCCCCATATTGACTTCTGCATGTATAATGGGTGACACGAGTTGCTGCCCGATTGTACACTGTGCTCAACCTAGTCAAATCATCTGTAACATCCACTGTATGGCACGCTTATCAAAAGATCTAAGTAAAGCTGAGGGGAAAAAAATGGAGCTCTCCCAGCTCCGACATGGTTCTTGGTGCTTCCAAAAAGCTGTAAACTTTATGCACTTTCAAGGTCTCATGGCTGTTGAATGGTATCTTCAGAATCTAGAATTTGGCCCTGGGCACGACGGGGGCAGGCAGATGCTAAAGCCTTTTGCATAGCCTTCAAATACATGTTTATCAAATGCTGCCTTGTTCAGCTTATAAGTGCTTGCATAACCAGAAATGTTCTAGGACAGGCTCCAGTACAAGAACCTGGGTGAACAGGGCAGTACCCTGTCTCTAACAAATGAACAAACAACACCGTTGGAGATTACAGAATTGCCTTGTTGGTGCCAAACACAGTGCTGGAGGTTCATGCCCAATCTTGTACTGTATTTAATGCATTGATGAATGATTGGCCACAAGGGAAAGAAGAAACATTATGCTGTCCTTCAACTGACAAACTCTAATTTACTCTTTCAGAAAGGAGTGGTACACCTAGTAGGAGCAACATATCCAACCAGATAGACCCGAGAGTAAACCATTCTTTCTCATTGGCCCTTGGAGTTCAGCTCACTCTTGGTACAGACTCCTCTGAATGACTGAAATGCTTTCTGTGTGTGCTGATACCCTGCATTTGTGCTGTAATAGGGATCAGTGAGGCATTCAGCTGGAGAAGTCCTTCTTGTAACTCTCTGTTAGATTTTGCCTTTTTTTAAACCATTCACTTAGGAAAGGTTTTGTTTCAGATTAAGCCTAAAAGGTAATTTACCTCTTTACATCATCAGGCAGGTAGCTAGACATCCCCTTTACAACGCCTTAGTAGAACTGTCCTTATCTTCATGGCTCTCTTCAAACATGAGTGTCAGTGCTCACACACCTGCATGCAGTAGGGACCCTGCCATCAGGTTTCAGATGCCTGGGTAACACCTTCGGTTAGATTTAACTAACTGCTAACACTATGGAAAAATCCAGTAAATTAAACAAAAAAATCCAGTAAATTAAACAAAAAAGCAGAGGAGGTTCCCAGGCATTGGAACTTATTACCCAGACAATCAAAGAAGAGTTCAAGCAAGAACAGTTACAGACGTACGTGTGCGTACAGGGCTATGATGTCATTGGTATCACTGAGATGTGGTGGGATGGCTCTAAGGACTGGAGCGTAGGAATAGATGGGTATAAAGTCTTTAGGAAAGACAGGCGGGGGAGAAGGGGAGGGGGCATTGCCCTCTATGTCAGAGGCAGTTGGAATCCATGGAGCTCCACCTGGGGATGGATGAGGAGCTGCCAGAGAGCTTATGGATCAGGGTTAAAGGGAAGGCAGGGGAAGGAGATGTTGTAGTGGGGGTGTGCTACAGGCCGCCTGACCAGGAAGACTGAATGGATGAGGCCCTCTACAAACAGACAGAAACAGCTTCACATTCACAAGCCATGGTCCTCATGAAGGACTTCAACCGCCCTGATATTTGCTGGCAGGACAACACAGCAGGGCACCAGCAACTGAAGAGGTTCCTGGAATGCATTGATGACAACTTCCTCATCCAGGTGTTACAGGAACCAATGAGAAAAGGTGCTATGCTGGACCTTGTCCTTACCAACAAGGAGGAGCTGGTGAGTAATGTGAAGCTCAAGGGCAGCCTTGACTGCAGTGACCATGAAATGGTTGAGTTTAAGATCCTTAAGACATCAAAGAGGGGGCACAGCAAGGTCACTACTCTGGTCTTCAGGAGGGCGGACTTTGACCTCTTCAGGGACCTGCTTGGCAGTGTCGTGGGACAAAGCCCTGGAGGGAAGAGGGGCCCAAGAAGGCTGGTCAGTATTCAAAGGCCACCTCCTGCAAGCACAGGAGCAATGCATCCCCAGAAAGGGGAAGGCAGGCAAGAATGCCAGGAGGCCTCATCGGATGAACAAGGACTCACTGGGAGGGTGGTGAGACACTGGAACAGGTTGCCCAGAGAAGCTGTGGATGCCTCATTCCTGGAGGTGTTCAAGGCCAGGCTGGATGAGGCTTTGAGCAACCTGGTCTAGTGGGAGATGTCCCTGCCCATGGCAGGGGGTTGGAACTCGATGATCTTTAAGGTCCTTTCCAGCCCAAACCATTCTGTGGTTCTGTGATTCTATGTGTTGTCGTTTATAAAGCCACAGGGACAGTCCTTTGGTAAACTCCTGGTGGGCTGAGGCAGGGACAGGGAGCATTTCACTCACCACTTAGGGTCACAGGAAAGAAAACAACATGACTTGGGAAGAACAAAAAACCAATTGAATTTATTAACTATTTACAAAAAGAAGCAAGATACTAAGAGAGAGAAACTACATCTTAAAAAGGCACTTCTCCCCCACCCCTCCTTCTTCCCAAAGCCCAAAGGCTTTGTTCTGTACCTTCTCCCCCCAGGCAGCACAGGGGGGCAGGGAATGGGGGGTGCAGTCAGTCTACTGCTCCTTCCTCCTCAGGGCAGGGCTTCTCACAGTCTTTCCGGGCTGCAACATGGGGTCCCTTCTCACGAGAGAGTCCTTCTGAAAAACTGCTCCGGCATGAGTCCTTTTCCACACGGGGCCACAGTCCCCCAATGACTGCCCGGCTCCAGCAGGGGCTTCTCCAAAGTTCCAACGTGGGGTCCTCCACAGCTGCATCTTCTCATGGGCTGCACCAAGGGACAAACCGTGTGTCATCATGAATCTCCACCACGCTGCAGAGGAAATTCCGGGGCTGCTTTCCTTTCCTATCGCTCCTGTTCTCTGACCAAGTGTCTGTGTGGCTGTTTCTCTCAAAATCCTGCTTCTCTCTCAGCCGCAGGTCTTCATCGGCTTCCCAGGAGAACAGACTCTTGGGCGAGTCGTGGCAGAGGCTTGGGCTATGGCAGGTCTGTTCACAGAAGCCAGGCAGGCAGCTGGATGGCCAGGCCGGCCCACCTGAGCCGGGCCCTGCCTGGGGCCATGCCAACCCCATTTTTCCATGCCCTCTTTTAAATACGTTGTTCACAGAGGCACCGATTGGCTCAGTCTGGCCTGGGGTGGGTCCAGCCAGGGGCTAGGTCGGTGGTACTCCTTCCCCCACTCCCACCTGGCTACTGAAACCTTGGAGCCAGGGGTGGGGGTGTTCCCTTTATCAATTACTTACAGGGGCCGCCACTGCAGCCCCTCCCTTGCTGCCAGCAAAGCTAGAGCGGAAGGAAACCATTAGCAGCTACTTACAGGAGCCATTACTGTGGCCCCTCCCTGCTACCAGACAAACCCACCACACAAAACCACAACAATATGAAATCTTTTTGGTACAGTTCTGGGTGGAATAAAGATTACCCTCTCACATAATCCCCAGATATGTTTAACAGCTAATAGGGACTCAGAACCAATACAGGGAAAGTTGCAAGGTAGGTACCATGTGCTGGATTTTAGTAATATGGACAGAATCTATGCAGTTGGTGTTGATGCTAGACAGAAATCCTGCATGTGTTTAATTTATTCACACAGATGAGAATAATAAACCCCAAAGTATGCAATAGCCTTATAAATTATTCTGTTCTCATCAAGATCTCATGAGGCCCAGAGCTAACTGGCTATGTGTACAGCCAGGACAGACTGCCAGTTCATTCGAGGACAATATTATAATGCAGAATTATCTTGGTAAATTAGAGTAGTATGTCTTGAGAAAAGAAAATGAGATGCAATGAACATAGCCTAAACATAAGGCTTCCTTTAACAAAGACAATCAGCTGCACCAGTTCAAGGTGGAGTAGAGTGGTCTAGGGAACAGTTTAGAAGAAAAGGGTCTGAGCCTTCAAAAGATCATAAACAGATGTGAATTAACAGTGTCACGCTCGTGAAAAAGGCAAACAGTGGCTCTATGAACGGGAAGACGGTAAGACTCAAAGTAATTTTGTTTGGCCTTAGTAAAACTCCACCCCAAATATCTTACCTGTATTGGGGAAATCTAGGGAATTTCCTTCTTCCTCCTCTTTCCTCCCCTTTTCAAAGAACTGTGGAGCAAGTGTAGAGAATCCAGAGAAGGAAGAAAAAAAGACTAGAAAACAAAAATATCTAGAACTGTTACCTATGTGCAGAAACTGAATGTATCAACAGTATTCAGTCTAGAAATGAGAACACCAGAGGACTAAGTGATAACAGTCTTCAGATATGGAAGATCCAGCAAGAGGGGAATCATCTGTTTTCCACATTGACTTTAGGTAGGACCGAGCATCATGAACTTCCTGCAGCCCTGGAGCATGCTCTCTATGAAGGATGAGTGAGGATGTGCTGAGGGGAGGAGGGTGCAGGGGTTAAGAGCAGGTTGGGCAGTGTTTGCAGGGAGTAGCATGAACATACTGGTTTGGGCTTGGAAGTGGTGATCTCTTGAGAGATCATGACTTACTTTCTATGATTTCCATATCTACTTCCACCTCATTGTGTATGGCTGGAATAACATTAAAACTGACACCTGACTTCTTAGTCCCACTTGAAGCATCTCTCTGCTCAGTGATGATTTCTTAATAACATTTTTTTTTACACTTTCAGTTAGTTAATTCCTTAAATACCTAGTATTTGCTTTTCCCGATACTGAATTGTATGGGGCTCAAATCACATGCCTTACAAATCCTCTAGCATATAGCATCCATGCAGTTACATTTCAGATTGACATTTGAGTTCCCCAGATAGTGCAGTCTACAGAAAATATTATTATTCTTTAATCCTTCAGTAATCACAACACTTTCTTCCTCATGAGAATTTAACACTTGTTCTCTTTACAGTGCTTAGAAACTTGCCTGTATAGGGCATGGTCCTGATCTGCCAGGGATAGATCAGTTGATGTTTGACAGGTAAAAAGGGTTCAGAAATGGTGGGAACATCCTGAATACTGGAGCATGAGAAAAAGCAACAGCATCTTGGGCTTTGTTGTAGCTCTCATTTAAAAGAGTAAGGCAAGAAAATGTCATTCAAATGTAGAGAACAATCCTTAAAAGAAGATTTCTATTATTTTCTGCTAAATCACCAGAGAAGAGATAAACTTGCTGGGTGTCCAGGCTCTTCACATATCAGGTTTCAATTTTAGTTGCATATAGGAGACAGGGATGGCTGAGAATGCCTGACAGAGAGAGAGAGAGAGAGAGAGAGAGAAAGAGAGATCTTAATCGATCGCTAGATATATAGTTATATCTATAACTCTCTCTCTGTGTATATATATATGTAGAGAGAGATTTCATTGGAAATGGAGAGCCATGAACTGTCAGTTACAGACTGAGCTGCACAGACTTCAGCTGTTCCCCAGGAGGAAGCTGGTGTCCCCCTTGCCCTGGGATTTTGTCAAGCACAGGACCTATAGGTCAAGTGCTAGGGTCTTTCTGTGCTTTATGAAACAGTAATAGGAAGGAAACCACTGAGGAATAAACAGCTTGATTCCAAATAAGAGCTTTTACTAACCATATGGCATTTGGTCATATTTGTTGCTATTCTGACTGGCTGCTGACAGCTTCTAAAAATAAACTATTGGTTTATAAATTAATGAAACTGCAGTCTGCTCTTATACAGACTAGCTGGCAGATGTAGATCTGATGTGGATCAGCCTCCCGTGCAGGAAGCTTGTTGCATACCACATAAAGTGGCTGACTTTGCTTTTCCTCACATTTCAGTGCCCACTCTATACCTTTCATTACAAATTACTGTCTTTTTTCAAGAGTGCTTTGTGCTATTACAGCCTCTTCCAAGTAAACTTTTTGCACAGAGTGAAATGACAGATTTATGTCAGAGCACTCAGGACTGATAGCAAGGCTCTCAGAGCCTGCTTTGTGATCACTTTCAGATATTTTGTGTGAATTTGGCTACATCACATAATCCGTGATATCTGTAAAACAGGAATAATACTGAATCTTATTGCCAAAGTGTATTTGTGGGAATAAATTTATTAGCATGATGAAGTTCTGAGACACTAGAGTTCACGGCATTAGAAATATCTAGGCAGAGGTTTTGCAACAAAAGCTGACCCTCTCCCCATGCAAATCTATTCTTGTATGCACTGAAGGTCAGAACTGTCTTTTTTTTTGTTTGTCATAGAAACAATGTTTTTTTTTAAGTCAAGCAGCAATAAAGTTCACAGTTTTTGCTAACTTCTGTTTCTTTCTTTATTCTCTCTAGTTTTTAAGTAAAACAACAAATTTATCCACTTTTCTTTGAACTTGTTTTCAGAAGATTTTTCTTGAGATATTCTAGTGAAGAGGCAGGAAGCATTTTGTGCAAACCAGAAAAGTTCCTCTGTTTAGGAGGAACTTAGCAGTGCCGCTAATTAGGATAAAATAACAGCCTTGGTGTTCAGTTGGAAAGGAACTATTCTCAACAAAACCCACAAATCTCTGAAGGCAAAATTTCTTTTTAGCTAGTGTGCCTGATTCAGATATTATCTTGATCAAAAAGGACAGAAATGGCAAAGCACAGAATAGCTTTTAAGTCATCTATCTTCTTTGCTTTATAAGTAGTCTCAGAATAAGAAAGAGAATTTATACTGGCCTCATCATTATCATATTATTGCTCCTTTTTCTGATACCTTCTCCCAACAGGAGTCTCACTCACCACTTTCTTACACCTCCTTCAATATGTTCATGCAAAATGAGCAGGTGCCAATCTATGTCTCAGGTAGTGCCCTTCTCAAATTGACTTGCCCACATTTGGTGGTGGAGGCAGCTGGATTGTCGTGAGAAATGTAACTCCAAGCTGGTTCTACTAAGAGCCAAATGGGACAAAGTGAATTTTTGACAAAGACCTAACAGGAATGGGATGGAGATTGGCAAGGTCACTTCGTATAAGTCATTGCATAATCCTTGCATGGTAGCTACTTCAAGTACATCCTTAATGTAATAAGAGAACATCAGACATTGGAGACTCTGATAAACAGACCTCACCACATCCTGATTTGTATCGAAATTCTAGAGTTAAGCTCTGTTCATTGCTTTTTGCTGTGGTTCCTTTATACAGTTCTTAGAGGAAAAAAAAATGTTGTTCAAGTGACCTGATATTTTGTAAGTCAAGTCCCCGAATCACAAGAAGTTGAGCAACATTTTGGCAAAGTTTTTAGCATGTTATTTCCTTCTTTCCTGCATTTATCTCTGGCCAAAGCAGATCTTCTCCATGATTCCCCTGTCCACACAAACTATTGTTTGCTGAAGGAGTAATCACCTTCTTTTAACCCTTCCTGAACTTTTCAGCTTGCTTTTTATTTAGTTCTCTCTTCTAGCCAATGTATTTTCTTTTTTTATCCAGTGATTTTCTGCTGCCTTTCTGGAGCTGGTTGTTTGTTTTGGTTTTTTGTGTGTTTTTTTTTTTTTTTATTTTTTTTTTCCCCTCAAAGCCTTTTCCCGGCCCCTTCTCCTTTTAAAAGCT
>NW_010117936.1:55728-75223 GCF_000699245.1 Pterocles gutturalis
TTTTTTTTTTTTTTGTATTCTTTTTCTTTCTTAGACTATTCCCTAAGACAGACTTTTACAA
Organism: Pterocles gutturalis; assembly: GCF_000699245.1. Classification (NCBI taxonomy): domain Eukaryota; kingdom Metazoa; phylum Chordata; class Aves; order Pterocliformes; family Pteroclidae; genus Pterocles; species Pterocles gutturalis. The sequence goes on from NW_010117936.1 coordinate 55,790, forward strand.
CCAGATGATTGTTAGTATGACAACAACCAAGTGTGGAAAAGACACTCCTAACTCAACTGAGAAACTAGATCCCAGTTTTTCATGTAAATAACCTGTGTTTCTGTGTAGTTCTGAGACTTCAAGGGATGATTTCCGTATCTACTATCCTTTGAGAATTACATCAGTGAACAGCAATCTGAATTCCTCAGAAACTGTGGGAGCAACACAGATAGAGGCAGGAGTAGGAATGTCGTAATTATTCTGATCCTGGCCAGTACAAGCTAAAATGCTTTGGGATGCATTTATGCCACAGAATATGACAGTCATTCAGTGACACCTGAGTATAAAAAACAGACTACAGACAGAGGTTTATTCTTCTGCATGTTTGGAAAATGTGAGTAATGGCCACAGCTGAAAATGCAGCTTATGAGAAAAGAACGCAGTCACTTTTTCAAAGGACCTCTCTTCATTTCCAGCAGGAAAGGAGGAACATTTGACATGTTGTTTGAAATAGAAAGCAAGTTGAAAGGCTCCGTAACCACATTTGTAGAAATGAAGCAGATATCCTTGTTTTGAGATTAATGTCAAACAAAGTGCCACACTTCCACAAGAATAATTTCTACGTGCAGATATGCATGTCCACACACACTTTTGAACATGCCTTTCTGCAGTTAGATATCAGGAGTCTGGGCAACAGTGCTCAGACTTTTGCTGGCATTTTGGTAGTCTGGCTTCATGTCAAATATGCTAAGTGAAAAATTACCAGTCTGATTGAGATTTTTTTTAATTATATCAGGCAGACACTTGAACTACTAACATTTTGTTTGGGAAGATCATAAATCTTATAGGTTTTATGTATTTCTTATACATATTTTTATCCAGAACATGTAAGCTGAAATACCTGCTCTGTAAACTGAAAGCAGTTAAACTGCCCTTATTTCTGCATCACAACAGTTTTTGGTATAACATTAAAACATCTGATCAATTATTTATCTAGATACCTATTTACCTGTGAATGCATCACAGATGATACAACTATAATTCAGTCTACTTATTCTTCTTCTAAGACTTTGTGGTAAATTTTAAAAACAAGCCATGGCATGAGTAAATAATTCCAAGTGGTCTTATATTATTTCACTTTAAAATTCAGCTGATTTTGGCTATATGTGTTTGAAAACATTTTTAATCAGAAAATATTAAATTAAGTGTTTTCATTGTTTGTTGAATTTTCTGTGGAAGTGACCCAAATGAGGACTTGGAATAATTAGAAGTAGCAGTAAAATCAAATTCATGTGCTTTGACCTTACTGAAACAGTAAGTTTCAGCAAGTTTTCAAATAATATTTCATGGAAGCATTGCTTTTTTAAATACAGATTTGAATCAGAAGATAATTTCTATTCCAAGATTTGTGTATTTTTTATCAGTCAGTACCTTATTGACACCATATAAATACTCAGAAATCCCATGTTTCAAAAGCTTGTAGTACATAGAAACTTGGATGATATGATTTAGAGCGAGTTCCATGGCTACTTCACCCTTGCACTTATCTTGAAACTCAGTGCATCCTATTCTTCAAAAATGTCACTAGGGATTTACACCAAATACAAATTCTTGACAGCATGTGCTGCACACCAGTACCTCATGGCTAAGAGCTCCAAGACACACTGTGTACACCCTCAAGAGTCAAAAAGGCAAGCACAGGTAGTCATGAAAGTTGATAACAGTCCTCCTGGATACTAGACTTCTAAGACAGGGTTGGGCTAAACGCGAATGAGGGTAACGTTATGATCTGGATTTTAGCAGCCCTTGTTTGTTTGTTTTTTTCCACAGCAAGAAGTATAGATTACATGATAGTCTTTGAGGGAGCGCTGCTTCCTGATGGTCAAGGGCTTCTTAATGCACACAAATTGCATTCACTCTGCTCTAAGCTGTAAGTCGTGGCCCCAGTGAGTACCCCCGACAGTGGACGTATATATATATCCTTACAGCTTCAGCACCCCTCAAGAAGCAATAAGAGTTAATAAGGTCTCATCTGCTGATATTTTTACACAGAAAGGGCAAGAGCCCATGGTCAAAAGTGTCAGCAAGGAAATTCCAACCTGATAAAAGGAAAAAATGTTTCACAATAAGAGTGGTTCAGCACTGGAACCAGCTGCCCACAGAAGCTGCAGATACTCTAACCTTTGAGATTTTCAAAACTAGACAAGGCCCTAAACAGACCGATCCGGCTGAAGCGGGTCTGTCTCTGAACAACGGGTTGAATTAGAGCCCTCCTTTCCCACTTGAATTACTCTTTGATCCTACTATTTCAGAATCAGTCTGCATGGGTGATCAGGACAGATTGCAGAGCTAAAGCAAGGACTGAGTGAGAACAGGTGTGCAAGAGTAGGGCAGGTATGTTCAAGACATGGCAACAGCTACTGTAGGATGAGGGTAATATTGCAAAAGAGACTTGGGACTGGAAAGAGCTTGGAAGGGGAAAGCAAACAGTCTTCCTAGTATGCCTAAATCTCTGGGCATCAGACCCCAGCATGAGGGAAGCAAGGTAAATGCCGATAGTGAGCAACCCCACCACAGGGACCAGCATGCATATTAATTACGTGTATAAAACCAGCTCCATTGAAAGACCTCTAAAGATGAATGAGAAAGTGGTGGTTTCTTGACAAAATTAAGAATGAAAGTGCAAACTGCAAATCACAGAGGAAATACGGAAAGCATAGCAAGAGGCCATCTTCTTACTTAAAGCTTAGGATAAAGAATACATAAGCAAAAAGTACTTAAAAAAATCCAGGATGCATTTCAAAAAATAATTTAAGCATGTGGGGAGAGAATGAAGCACAAGAAATTTAAAGGACAAATAAGATATTTCTGTAATCACATTTTTGGTAAGAAGAAAGTCAGAAGGGAAAGCTAATAACAGTGAACCTAACTAAAGCCAGTGTATGATATGCCTTCAGTAAGAAGACTGACAGGGTAAGAAAGCTGATACAGTTGAGTCATAAAGGGGAAAAAAGTCAGCCTGGATCAGGAAAAGAAGTGGCTGTTTGTATGGGCTACATATTTGAATTTGGCTGGGTGGCAGTGAAATCATCTGAGGGTGCTCAGGGAACATTTTATGGCTGGGTGAGGTTCCAGTTGATGGAAAAGAGCAAACGAATGTCTCATTTTGAAAAATGGGATGGGAGCAGTTAGGAAGCTGATGACAGGTCAGCCTAACCTAAATCCTTTGGAAAATACTAAAATATAAAATCCATTCATTATAAGCATCTCAAAGATAACACAGAAACAGATAAAAGCTAGTGCTGATCTTTCAAGAACAATCAAACAAATCTTATTTGTATCTATGACAAAATAACAGTTTTTGAGAAAAGGAGAGGTGCGCACCACACTAACTTGGGGAGGACCTCTTCTGTCTGCAGCACCTACATTAATAAAAACTTTAGATTCAGGATTTGTTAGGCAGGCGCTGGTGTTAATTGGAAAGCCCGGAGTGTAACTGCCGTGGATTTACTGTCACACTGTGTAGTTATGTATAATATAGGATTTTGAATGAGTCTGTCTGGGATTTAATACTGGCCAGTGTTTCTGTTATTTTGAGAACCAGGATTCAAATTCTACATGATCTTGACAGATGGATTCATGTGTGTAAGTAGCAGAACACCATGCTTCAGTAGAAATAATTGGGATCAATGGTAAAGGTTCAGGGTTTAAGCTGAGGTATTGGCTATTAAAACTGATCATAAACTGTGCACAAAGCAGAAAAAAACCCCAAACTTACTGACATGTCCAAACAGAAACTTCGTATCTAAGGCAGAGGGAATAATCCTTTCACTTCATGGGCTGCAGGCAAGTTCTCAGCCATTTCCCAAGAGATATGCAGATCAAGTGGAGAGAGTGTAGAGGAGAGCTACAAACAGGTCAGAGGTCTAGAGAACATGACCCATGAGGAAAGAACAGTATTTGTTTATTCTTGAAGAGGAGAGAGACTGTGGGGAGACATGATAACAGCCTTCAAATATGCAAAAGGCTGTTGCAAAAGTGGAGGTGATGATGTCTACTGCAGAGAGAACAAAAAATAATGGGCTTAAATTGCCAGCTAGTGTATCTAAGTTAGACAAAAAGACATATTCCATAACAGTGAAGATAGTTAGGAGTAGGTTATTTCAGGAGTTTGCCAAACTTCTCTGTCAACGACTGTAAGAACAGAGTCAGGGGTGTTTTATGACTACATCAGGAATGGTTTAGAAATAGCTGATCATGCCTCAGAACAGGAAGGTGACCTCTTGAAATCTTCCTCAGCCCTCTTTTCACACTTTTCTTTTTTCTCACTGTGTGAAAATTATACAACTACTGATAAACATCTTAAACAGACAGTTCAATTTGTAAAACAGATAATAATGAGAGGGGAAAAGGGCAACATGATTATTTGTTTGAGACCTGAGTCTATGGAAAAATGAAATGCAAAAAAGTTTTACTTGCCCAAAATGTTGGGGTATCTTTTAGAAATTATCTCTCCTTGAGTGATCCCTCAATCTCTAGTAATTGTGTGACATAGAATCATAGAATGGTTTGGGTTGGAAGGGACCTTAAAGATCATCTAGTTCCAACCCCCCTGCCATGGGCAGGGACACCCTCCACTAGACCAGGTTGCTCAAAGCCTCATCCAGCCTGGCCTTGAACACCTCCAGGGATGGGGAATCCACAGCTTCTCTGGCTAACCTGTTCCAGTGTCTCACCACCCTCATAGTGAAAAATTTCTCCTAATATCTAATCTAAATCTGCCAGGTATATCCTACATTTATGAGCAACTGTCTGACTTTGTATAGTTAGGGACATGGTCATTTATACAGGACACTGTTGACCTCCTTTGCTGTACTAGGACAGGTATCAGAAAATAGATAATCATCTGGCCAATTGGTGTTTGTACAAGTTGCATAATTTCTCTGAATGTCTTTTTACCCCACTTATCAACAGGCATAATTGTGCTTTGTGTCTCCAAACCTTCTGTCAGCTGAAAGGTAGAAATTTTTCTCTCACCTTTAATGAGAAGAAATAGGATGGTTCTTAGAAGCAGTATAGTCTTCGGACTGAGGAAAAAGTAAAACCCTAGGCACCTTCCTGTCACGGTAGAAAGTTATCCTGTAAACACTGTTACATTGAAAAAGGGTAATTTTAAAATTAAATACCTTCAGATTTACAGCTAAACACAGTGGGTAACAAGCTGTGTATTTAATGAGTCCACTTAATGAGGGCTTCTCTACCACAGAAAAATATCGTGCATGTGTGTGTTGAACTATTAAAACTGTAATTTAAAATCAAATACCTGACTGCTTGCAGGGTTGTCTTTAAGCACAGTATGATGGCTTTTCCTGAGCCCACTTGTGTGCATACAGATAAGCATGTCTTTGAAACACTTGCAGAATCATGGCCAGTGTAAGGAAACATAATCATCAGATATATTGTAGTTTAGATGGATGTAGTTGATAATAAGTACCTGTTAACAAAAAAAACAGTCAACTCTGCAAGTATTTTCTGGATCAGTAATTCATTGCCAGTAACTGTGGTCTGTGGTTTTTGCCGATAAAAACTGTACAGAGGCCTCATTTTGCAGGCAAGAGAAATGAGGGACATCCTTCCTTTTTCTCCCTGTGAGTTTTGAAAGTGGACGGCAACTCAGCTGAGTTTGTAAGACTGAAAAAAAAACAATGCCAGAGAAATAAAGCCTGTCGCTTTAACAGTGGGACTCTGTGGGTTTCCTCTGTCATAGTGGAGTCATTGCTGACAACAGTAAATTAGTGCCTTCAAATCTCCCCCCAGCCAGGACTTTAGTTAGAAAATTCGAATTGCAGTTAGGTTAAGTAGCAGCTGGTTTTAGACACCTATGGAACGAGGAGGTAGAGCTCTGTCCTGGCCTTTCTTCACAGAGGAAGGCACCATCAGACAGAGAAAAACATGTACCTGTTGGCAGAATGAACAAATGACAGGTCTAAGTCCCCCCTTCTTCCTGCAGCCTTGAGCACACCTTTTGCAAAACCTGAGAGGACAGGTGATTCCCCTAAGGGCTACAGTCCCCATCCTGCTGCAGCCAAAAGGAAATCCTCATGGGCATCAAAGAGAGGAGGTCAAGCCCCATAAATAAACAGACATTACCGTATTCTTTTGTGATACTCTGTGTTTACTCTTCAGATAAATGGGGTTGTTGAAGGGAAGACCATGTAGGTTCAAGGAATTAACAGACAACTAGGGTCATACTTCTGAGGAAAACTCCTTAAAGTTTTTACAAATTAACATATTTTTCAGGTTTTCCTTAAAAGAAAATTGAATAAAGAACAGTTACATACTTTTTGACTGCTATCTGATCATTCCTTTTAAAGACCTGTTCCTAGATGAGCAAACAGGTGGATGTTTGCTTGGAGTGGGAGAGAAGGAAAGAACAATCCAGTTGCCTTCATAATAGAGCGATACCAAGATCATTTGCGTTTCACTGAGCCATAGAGCACTTATTACCTGTCTAGCCCTCTCCCTGTGTTGCTCTATATACAACACTGTTTATTGCTGCTCCAGGAGGAGATTTAAACTCTTCTGGTAGCTTGGGTCTAGGGGTCCTGCTCCAAAAGCCCAGCACACTAGCCAAGGTAACAGTTGTTTCATACAAAGAAATCTTCAGACAAATCCCATGTGTAATGCCAAGTTGCAAGAAGCATACTACTCACAAGCAATGTGCTTCTAGCAACAACCCTTCAAAGAAGCCGCTCTGGTTGCTGTCATCATCACTTTCAAGGGGGACCCTGCTAATTTGAACACCTCTTTGAGACATAGGTGCAGCAAAGGGAGGCAGAGACCTTCATTTTTTAACCCCTTAATTTCCAAGTCTGTCACCTGTGCTTGAAGAGGGCACCTGGCCCTTTTAACAAGCAAATATTTTAAACTGTGAAGTTGTTAATCTTTCAAGTAACACCTTCTTAAACGCTGCAACAATTGTTCTGAAAAATGGTACTCTGTTTAGTTCTGGGGTTCAAATACTCTGCAGGTGGGTGTTCACAGACAGGCATTTTTATCAAAACCAAAGCAGGAGCAGGCAAAGGGTGTTGCCCAAAGCATCCTCATATAAAGAAATGCTTTGCTCTTCTAAAGTTTATCCCTTCTGAGTATTATACAGCATGTTATAATATAAATTCAACCTAGCTCTTGTGTTAGTTACATACTCTCCTTACATCAACCAGGGTAAGCACATGATGAGCAGAATAAGTGTTCTTCAGCACGGAGTGAGTACATGCATTAGAGATGGAAACTCTCTGCTAAAAGGCTCAGCTATCTAGTTTGTTGCCTTGTCCTGAAAGCCCGTATTCCTCAGATGCAGTATAGTTTCTAGTCTCAACCTAGCCTGGTTTTTCACAGCTCTGTCAGTAACACTTCTATTAGATCACCTAGTGATACCCTACAAACTAATCCATGATCTTTTGTTTCATAGATTTATACTAAAATTCTTTGTGATAGGAGTCAGTCCCTGCTCAAGGACAGTTATGCTGTTGTCAGGAGCTAAACTTCCCATGCTTTGTGACTGGGATCTTCCTTAAGAAAATGATTTTGTGGCCATTTGACTAGGCTATTTCTGCATTATCATATCAATCAGAATGTCATGGGTAAATAAATGAAAGAACAAACAGTGAAAAGAAAAAGCTGTTTTAGTACAAAAAGGGGGGTTAGTTTTCTATTTAAGTAATGATTTATTAATTGAAAACATATCAATGGGAGCCTTGCAATTCAGCCTATTGCTGATGTTTTCCAGCATCTGTGTAATTGTGGTAAGGCAGTATGCAGTTATCTTTGCATGATATTTTTCTCAATAACCAGATGCCTGTCATGAGTTGCTGATCTGAATACCTGAGCTGTATCACACTGTACTAGTTATGATGTCTTCTTTAACATGGCAAATCAAACTTATATGGAAAATATCCAGTGTTTATAGGCAAAATATTTTAAATCAGCTTCTCAGCAGATGTTAAAGACCAGTTCTGAAAAATGAAGGTGCTTCACTCATCTGAGTATGGTGTTACGTGTGGAAGACGCAGTTTAATACACACACTAAAGAGTTTAAACCATGTAAAACCCATAAAAACGTAGGCAGTCATATACTATGTCTTCAGTCAGTTCAATGGGAAATAGATATTATCTAGTGCTACTATATAATTCTCTGGGAAGACAGTGGCAATTTGGAAATGCATTTTATGAAAGGATATTACTGTGATCTGAACAGATTACCAACATGTCATGTGATACTTCTGCTGTTACATGTACAATATTCCCCTGTATATTCAGATGTTCCCTCGGTCCCTGAAGGAACTGTTTCCACATCAGATTTCTAAGGGCTGGGCAAGTAATTCATCCTGGCTGGGTTGCATACACATTCTGCCTATCAACTACAATGAGAAAGCAGACATAAAGACTTGAAATAAAAGCTAATACTGGTTTTATCTTTACTTCTGAACAGCAAGGATGTTAACAAAATGATTAGGATGCAAAAAGGACCACCAAAATTTTTTTTCTGGAAAAGCATCACAGTAGGTTTCATTCTATGAAATCATGATTTCCTGTCATCCCAGCTATCGTTTTCAATTCCCTTGGTTTTGGAAACTTCAGTCTAAATCACACTGGAAGAAATTCTTGGCAATAACTGCTATTAAGAAAACAACACATTAGCATAACAGCAACTTCAGATCTGCTGATTTTATGAATGACAAAGTAAAAGGCAAAATAAAAACCAAGAAGTGTTTCCATTTGAAATACATGTCTCCCAACCTCAGAAATAAAATAATTTGGAACTGTAATGATAAGAGCTTCCTGTTGTAGGCACATTAAACATAAATTTTTGTTTAATTTAATAACATTTTGTGCTAAAGTGGCAGAAGTTGTTGTGATGATAATAACTCTCATTTTTCCAGTCCCACAGTGAAGGGCAGAAACATTATGTTTCCTGATTTCAACCACAGGGGCACAAAGGCTACCCTGCTAAGAGAGGTTTTTCCCACAAGCAACCCTCATCCTAAAAACATTTTAATGGCTTATGGTAAATCAGACCGTTTTGACGATTAGCATATCACTTTCACACTGTTTGACTTCAGCTTGGTTTTCTGGCTTCTCATTTCACAGGACTTTTTTTCTTGCGAGCTAATTAAATATATGCCTTGCTGGTGAAAAATTTAACTGTCAGGATATTGCCAGGTTATGCTCAAATTCTCATGCTGAGGATCGTATCTTGCACCCTACCTGCTCTTTCTTCATCCGTGAATCACTCTTTGTTTCATAAACTTTGTATCCTCTTTATTTATTTAAGTATAAGAACTTGCCCAATAACCAGGTGCTTGTTCAAGTCTTTAGTAAACAAGCACCAGCACTGATACCAAATGTCATATAGGAAGTAAATATTTTTTAACGAGGTTTCACATAAGAACACTAGAAACTGGAGGAGCAAGAAAAATTCCCACCATTTGTCCCCTCTTCATGGTTTACTTTGTTCTCCTTTCCTTTCTTTTTTATGTTCTCTAGACTTCTCTTATATCAAATTAATATGGCTTCTAAATTAATTTTTTATTTTTTTGCTGCATTTTAAGAAGCCAAGTTGTGTTATATTAAAATACATAACCTTCAGAAGTAAAATTTCAGAATACTTTTGGAGGTCATTATTGAAGATGTATTAAACATATTGCAAGGGTAAATAAATTATAAACCAGTTAATTTGTCAAACAACAAAAGGTTTGTATCAGAGCCTGTATCTACAGCGTTTAATTTCAAATTTTTCAGCAGAAATTTTTTTTTCTAATGCAAACACATACCACTTTATATCTAGGTATGCAAAACTTTTCTGCTTTTTAAATAAATCCTCTAATGGAAGATGAAATCACCTCACCTAAGCTCTAAATCTTGTTGTTGTAGGATGTCAAGATGGGATATGCTGTGCTGAGCTCATATGATATCTGCTGAGCAGGCAGTGCTTGCCCAGCACAGCTTATGGTGTAAGTATACTAAGACATTCAGTGTCAGGTAAGAAGGGTTATGAGAGTAAGGGGACTGCAAGGAAACAACATGGTTTTGTGTTCATCTAAACCAAATTATCTGGTCAAAGAAGGGGGGAGTTACTGAAATGACCACATTTCTCTCCTAGGCTGTTTTCAGAATGTCTTACCCTTGCTGGTAACTCTGGCTGGTTCTGACAGACTTTCTTTCAGAGATTGTCAGGCTGAGCACGTATTTGGTCTTTGCACCTGTTCAATAAGAGTGACAACATCTCCTGGACATTTATGGACCCAGAAATACCCAACTGTGATCAGGAATGCTCCCCAGCACTACAGATGAACTCAAAGTAAACACCACTTGCAACAACAAAATCTCAGCTAATTTATGCTATATGGTTATTTGCCTGCTTGTATGGGCAGGAAAGTTTCAGATTTTTTCTGACTCCTTTGTCTGAACATTCTTTGATTCACCTCATCTCCTCTAGCTCCCAGACTATGTGATGTTTACTCTTCACCCAGTCACCTAAATAATCTATGCTCTTTGATCTCACTTGTCTTACATTTGCTCATCTATTTCACAAGGTGAATATTTGTGAACAGGAATCTTGCCACCACCAGTCAGAGCATTTATCTATGCCATCTGGGATCAGTTTAGTGCATTATTCAGAAATAGCTAAAATCCGTTATGACTAACAAAATATCCTATAATAGACTTATTCTAAAAGGACTGTGATCAAATAAATTTTCTGATAAGCAAATACTATATTAAGGTGACTCCATGGTAAGATTTCATGTCGTTATTAAATAGTTCAACAGTGATATAATTTGAAACAAATCATGGGTTATTATTCATTGCCCAGTCAAAAAGGAATGTTTGTCAAAAGCTTTACACAGGTAGCCTGGTATAATGGATGAGAATTTACCGTCTGTATCTTCAAGTAGATATAAATGTTTTCAGAATGAAGCAGTGTGATCCTGATGTAATGTATTTTCTTCACATCATCAATGAACATTTCTGAAAGTCCTTCTTTCCAATGTCAAGGTCCTAGTGGATTTCTCCCTTTGCCCCTCCCAAGGGGAATCCACCCCCTGCTGCTGTGATGTCCTTTATGCAAAGCCTGGAATGAATCTCAAAATGGGCTTCATGATGGCCATTGTAGGCGTCAATGAGCTTCTTGAGATCTGTTCAGATAGAGTACATTCTGCCCAGGGTCTGCACAGAGGAGAGGCACTGGGTCCCTCCAGGGCTTTGGCACCTCACTCCAGCTTGTGTATCCCTCTGTCCTGGACTGTTGCCTGAAAATGAATGCCTTGCTTAATTTCTACATGGAAATAACTTTCTTCATTGAATTCATATGTGACAAAAAAGGCGGTGAGACGATGATTAGGGCAATCAGTCTAATGAGGCTCTAAGAAAATACGGTTCAACTCTGTACTTTGCATTAATGTGTCTCAAAGTGCAGCTACAAACCAGACAGAGCCCCCTGCTCCTGCTGCTCAGAACTTCCTCAGAGTGTGCACTCCAGCTTCAAGCAATGAGGGCTTACATCCAGCTGTGAGAGACTGTGACTCTGGCTTCCCACTTGCCAGGCAAGCATTTTGGCTCAGCTGTTACAGTACTAGATATCGCTGGTCACTCTGCTGCTGCCTCTTGAAAAAGCGTGAGCCTAGCCTAGACCTTTCAAAAGTCACTAGCAAAGCTTACTGTCTCGAGTGGGTTGAAGGCCAAGATCCCAATGGATGTCATTGACTCATTTACAGAAGTGTCTCAGACGGCTAGCTCTGAGAGGCGGGAGATGCCCTATATGTGTTTCCTGCTATCTCACTGTAAGCAAATGCCTTCACAGCATTTGCTTCTTATATGACTTTCTTAGGCCACCCCACCATTTTTAAGCACTTTTTACAGAGCCACAGCTCCTGAATTTTGAGTTTTGTGTTCTCTGTGTGGAATCCAGGTTTTTAAATACAGGTACTGCAGCACCCATAGTTGCCTAAGGATGTGCTACCACCACATTTTGCCATAGGGTGCCTCAAGACTGAGCCAGCTCTGGCTAGACTCACAACCAGCTATGCCATGATGGCACTGTGTCCAGGAAATTTAGCTTTCTTTAGAAATGAGGTATATTAACCCGGGAACAGCAGTGTCCCAGCTTTTGGCACACAGCGAATATCCTTCCTGACTTGGTAGTGTGCTGTGTAAATCAACCTTGAACCTTAATCATAACTGTGTAAGGGGTAAAGGCACAAAGCACATTCAAAAGATAGCTCTAGTGTTGCTTTGCAGCCTCTCTCTGTAAGAACTTTTGTTTACCATAGGCAAGACTGTTTAGCATAGTTTTACTATAGGTGACAGTTCTTGCTTACTCCTACTGCAATGCCAGAGAACATTGAAAGGCACACCGTGCCAGCTGAATTCAATAAAACCATCTGCCTTCTAAGCAGTCTTGCTGTTATTTAGAAACAAAGTAGCTTCTATTTGCTTGGAAATGCCAATAAGCCTTTTAGAGAAGACAAATGGGAAAAAAAAATTATCTGGACATTATGTTGTGCTGATCATATACAAAGGAGAGGGTGACCTGGGCACCTGCTGTTGTTCTTCTTGCAGGCTGTGTTTCTGATGATGTTGAGCAGAGCTCTTCCTGCGTTGGGACTGCAAGGCAAGTGGAGGAGGCAGGGTTGGCTTTCCACACCATTCAGGGAAGGGTGACGAGTGCTCCTGGTGAACTGGCACAGTCATGTTGCAGGAGGTAGTGGAGATTTTTCAATTGTCACCATTCCTCATTGCCTCAGGGACAAATGAAGGCTGTGACGTGGGACAGCAGTGGAGGATAAAGGCTGGAAGCCTCAGCTGTTCAGTGCTCTGGTTCCCTCTTTTGGGAAGTGAAGCCATATATAAGCATGGGAAAATTTGTATTCGATGGCAATTGTAGTTAAAGTCATATATAATAGACAGTGACTTCTAAGGAATAGAGCCTACACACACTAGCAACATTTCTATGAAACACTCATCCAAACTACTCAAGTATTCAGATGATAATTTGATTTAAAAAACAATAGTACATTTAAGGACTGTTGAGTACATTTAAGGACTGACATGTTGTGAACTTTAATCTTGAACATTCAGAGTGCACGTAGGTTGAACTCTCAGTCTTGTAACAGCAAGAGCTGGAAGCAGTTAAGCAAACGAATCTAGATTCTCTCATGATCACCTGATTACAGATGTGTATTAGGAAAAATCTCCACTAAAATATGTCTTAAGCCCAGAGCCCTCTATTAATCAAAGCTGACTACTCTGTCACAGTGTCTATATATGTAGTAGAAGTCTCTGCCAAACTTGCACTCTAAACACTTCTTGCAAAATATAGTGTACTATAAGCACTGCCCTAGCAGTACTGTTTCTTCTCTCCAGTTGTTATTAGAGAACATTTTTGTTTAAGTTCGAAAATAAATTAGCTGATTCTCCTGTTCCCTGTTGGTTCCCTTGTATGTTAGGATCCACCGCAGGGCAAGAGATAAGTTTTACAACAGCTAAAAAAGCCTGCAAAACAACAACAAAAAAAGGGCAAAGAAATCTGTATCTGAAGAGCTAAATATAACTTTCTATTTGACTTATCTGTCTTCAGAACATGTCAACCCCTTTTAAATTCTAAAGGTTAGGGAACAGGAAAAGTTTCAAACTTAATTTTCCATGGTTTGATATGTGAACTTTTTCACACGAACAGCCCCCAAGAAATCACATCACATCTGACATCTACTACTTTTCTCTAATTCATTTGTAGTGTTAACAGTGAAAATATAGTTAATATCTACTCTCTTTAAATGTACAAAAAGAAATAGCATAACAAATATTACACAAGATATCCTTTCACTCACTAATGAGAGCTAAATGAAAAAACAAGGGTTAAAATGTATTGAACTACTTGCCAAGTTATCAACCCAATTGGACAAATACATGCAGCCTTAGAATATTAATAGAGTATTCCTCTGAAGTTTTATATCCAAAGACTTTGGACAAAGTGCTGGCAGAATGCCTTTCAGAAACACCACAGACTGCACAGGAAAACCAAGAAGCTAGTTTTTAACTATTAACTATTTAACTTATTTCCAGCTTCTACCCAGGAGGGAACCTGGAAGTGAACTCCTGTGTATAGGACTATACCCTGAGCCTGACGTGACCTTGAACGACCAAGGGCAATTAACACCACGAAATTGTATGATTGCTCTGTGTGATTACTTCCTGAAATAATTATACAGAAATACAATTCAGACATACACCTGCCAACTTAACATTTTTAGAGCTGAACAAGGAAGGTCTCGCCCTATCTTCTGAATTTGCTTCCCTTCCTACAGAAATAATCTCATTGTCCGCATAGTAAGCTCATGAGGGTGCAAGATAGCACACATCAACTAATGCAAAGGCTATATACAAGCAGGCGACAGTCAGTTTGGTTTGAAATCCCTTCTGCAAACATGTCTCAATATGTCCATCTATCTAAGGCTACAGATGGAATACTACAGGAGGCAGCACTAACCCTCCAAGAAGTATCTTAAATGCAGTGACTCCAGGCCAGTGTCCATCCACTTCATACTTCCAGAGTGATGTAAGTCCTCAAATCTCTCATTACTTTACAGGACAGCAGTTTTATCTATAAACACAAGCCCACCATTTTTTGACATTCTAAAACGTTCCACCATTGTCTTTGGGGTTATTCTACATATGCTCATGTAAAGCCAACCTGAGTAAAGAAAACAGTCTCTGTTGCTCGCTGCAGACTATCAAGACAATTGAGAGTGGTTCATTTCCACATCTGAGCTGTCCAGACATGAGCACACTTCTACTACCAGTATCTTCACAAAGTCCCAGCTATTCTTCAGTAATAAATTAGCTCTGGGGCTCAGATCATTCCTACCACCCAGCCCTCATCTGAATCAGCATCAGCTTCTCTAAACCAGCTTGGGTTAGTACTGATTGCTAAGTGTCCTGATTGCAGGTCTGCTTTTCTTTCCACAAGGAGCTGAGAGGTTCAAAGGGAGATAAAAAGAGCATTCTTACAGCTTCAGTGTAATTACTGGTGCAAAAATGTCATTGTATCTGAGTGGAAAAGATAGAGATATCTAGTATTAGTGCATAAAACAACCATATTTAGTGACAACTGAGTTGTTGACCATGATAGCTCTTCAGGTTCTTTACAGCTTACCTATTTGAGAAATGACTTTGGCTTTTTTAAGCACTACAGCAACGGTGGTTAGTCAGGTTTTCTCAGGGTAGAGCCTGTGCAGTGAACTATGTGCAGCTGGGAACCAAACAACTGACGGCAGCATTCCCTTAACCTCGGATTCCCTGAAGTCAAAATTTGACAGAGCCAAAATTTACTGATTTGCCGGTTACAGTGCAAGGTTTGACTATTAGCTCAGGCTGGGTAGTACTTAGTTCTCTCAATACTTGTTTTTAATCTCTCTGCATGTTTTTAGGGTGTGTTCTGAGGGTCCAAAACAAAAAAAGCTAAACGCTTTGCCTTCCCAGGGTCTTTTCCTTCTCCTTACTCTTAATTGATTGATTGCTTACCACAACTGAGAGTACCTTTGTTTCATGACTGAAAAAAAACACTCATCCTTAATGTGTTACAGGAAAGAAAGCTGAAAATAAATCAGTAAATCAATAAGGATAAAATGTCTCAGTATTGTTCAGACTCCGTCAAAATAAAAAACCTGCAATGTTGAATAAAAATCTACTTCTGAAATAGGACTTGGAGGACATATCCTAGGTCTCAGTGTGGGTATTTCCACACTTTATGAGATTGTATAGTTAAAAGGAATAGTTCCTTTCTGGAGCCTCTGAAACTCACAAACACAGAGACTGGCACCTCTGAAAATCCCTTTGGGATTTAAAAGTGATTGGGGGTTGCAATTTTTTCGTTATTATTTTTTATTTTGTCCAGGACATTTTCAAAGTTTTAGTTTTATGTTTTTTTCGGGTCAGGGTGGGGTGCAGAGATCTAGTAAGTTGTGGCATTGGGGTACATCAGCATGCCAAGAAATTTCTCCAAAGATGTTTTCCCTAAAGAGAGCAATACAGCCTCTACCTAGAAGCTTGGTGTTACATCTCTCCTCCTCCTCTCTGCTTTGGGTTAGCACAGCTCAGCAGAGCTTTAATAAAATCATAGAATCATGGAATCATTTAGGTTGGAGAAGACCTTTAAGATAATTGAGTCCAGTCCTTAACCTAACACTGCCAAGTCCACTACTAAACCTAAGAGCCACATTTGCAGGTCTTTTAAGTACCTCCAGGGATAGTGACTCAACTACTTCCCTGGGCAGCCTGCTCCAGTGTTTGATAATCCTTTTGGTGAAGAAATTTTTTCTGATATCCAATCTAAACATCCTCTGGTGCAATTTAAAACCATTTAATCTAGACTAGCAGCAAGGTGTTGACAAAAAAGCTAATCTAATCATAGTCTCCAAGAGTCTTGGTCTTGATTCTTGGATCTCTCATGGCCGTATGTGGCCAGAGAAGTCATTTAGGGAGAGTTTTTCTGAAGCAGACATGGAAATCAGAGATTCAGGTTTCATCAGCTATTACTGACATTTGGAGACATAGCTATTTTTCCACCTCTGAAAACCTGATTCTACCTCTCTCTAATTCCCTGTTTTGAAGATAGAGACGATAAATAATTTCTAATTTTCATGTCTTGTAACTTCACTTTTAAGATCTGAAGTAAAATAGCTGCTCTTCTTTTTTAACACTGAAAAGTATAATGCTACACCTCGCCCTCCCCAGTTTTCCCTCATACCACCTAGGACATCTCAATGCTACTGCAAAATAGTTTTAAATATCTATTGGTGTCTTAGATTTGGTAATTTCTCTGAAGATATAATACACAGCACAAAGCTCTCAGATAACATTTGAGGACACATGCAGGCCACAACAAAAAATGTGTTCTTTACCAGACAGGTACTATATAGTTTTCACTTGCAATTCAAGCTGCTTAGGAGAAAAAGCCTACAGTGACAGCACTATTGCAGCTCACCCTTGCTCTCAGCTGGAAGTAAAAAGGTAGACTAAACATGGCCTACCTCTGTCATTTAAACTGTAGCCCCATGCCTAATAAACCTACCTCTGACACTTGATAAATTACTTCCCATTTCTTATTACTTCATTTGAAGTAGAAAACTGTTAATGGAGTTTTCAGGTTAATACATTCACCTTTTTACTGCATACTCATGAAGTCATGCTTGATTTGAGGAGGCTTAACAAGAAAGATAGGCTTATAAACAAAACTTTAGTAGGCAACAGGGTAAAACAAATGCATTCATTGTAAAACAATTTATTTATTTAGAGGGATACTGAACTAATGACAGGCAGTGCCATGCTGCTCAGCAGTTTTGCTTGTTGATCGAAGCTTTATTCCCGTGCAGTTCCACTGATATCTGCTTGTAGAGTAAGATGTTGATTGGTGTGAAAAAGTACAGGATCTGATGCTTCCTAGCTGAAATACATAAGGAAAAGACAAGAGAGAACCTTTTCCTCCTGACATGCCAATTTTCAGTGTCTCAGGTTCTCCGCCACTGGACACAAATCTATTAACAACTCAGCAATGATGTGGCTGGCCAGCTCTGAGGACGAATTGTCATTAGATGGTACTTCTGTCTCCGTAGCAATCTTTATTCTGGGAATTCAGTTTGTCAGTCAGATGTTATAAAGAAAACATCCTAAGCCCTCATCATCAGTCAGATACACAATTTAACTCTCTGTTAGTACTTGCCTGTGCACTTCTGACCTTCCCTGCTGTCTTTCTCCCTCTGTTTTTTTTGTCAGTTTTACATAATCCGCCATGGGAGCTTTGAGGCTTCTGCACCAATTAGAAATTCTGTCTCTCAATTAAATTAAGCACTTCGTAGCAGAGAGTTCCTCACTATTTCATTTATAAAAGCCTTGTTATGTTGGCAACTTTTGCCACTCAAATGTCCATAAAAAATTATACAACTATTTAAGCATGATTCCCTGCTTATCTCAGATGTAAACATTGTGTTTCATTGCTTTTTAGATAAACACTGCTAATTCAAGCCATGTTTTTGTTGGATAGGTGTCTCAAAGCAACATTTACAACAATAAACAACTGTAGCATTACTTTTGTTCATGAGCCCTAGCCAGCACAATCTAGCATTATTGTAATTACCTAGACTTTTTGTGGTTTTCCTTCACTCCCCGAAAATGCAGGTAAAGAGGGTCAAAAATTTTCAAGCCATACCAGTTTTCCTTCGTCGAAAGAAAAGTATATTTCTATGCCTTCAACTGCGCTCCTCATTTTCACGCCCATCTTGGCCTACTCCCCCGCCCTGTGGTTGAAAGGATTGCTAAGTCTTGTCTATCATAAAGACAGGCACTTTTCAATGGTTTGGGTAATGGGAAATTTTTTTCCTTTCCTGCTCAATAGTGTACTACAGCAAATACGTCAAGGGAAGCACCCAAGTGTTTAGAAGTTTACTTTGACTCATCTCTTAGCTAGTCAGCTAAAAGCTAGCACTAAACAAGATAATCTTTCTTTCCACCCCTCATCTGCAATCTTGATAACCTCAAGGGCTGGTTCTGGTTGATTTTCCATACAGAGACAACTTCAGGGATTTCAAAGGAATCACTTCCAGCTTGTTTCCATGTAACGAAGATCAGATCCATGCATACATACAGTAACACTGGACACTACTTTGATCCTTTAAAATCTTAAAGTGACTCAGAAAGCTACAAAACCAAATACAATCTTTCTCACCAAGAAATTGAAAATGAAGGTAGTGTTGTCTGCACTAGTGGAAATTGCAAGGACAGAGAGAGTAGTATAGAGTTTACTGTAAAATGCTATATTGGTGTTTATTAAAGCAATTTTCCACTGGCTTGTCATAACTGTGTCTCTAATAGGGACAAACTCATCTTCCTAGATAAAAGTAAACACAAAGAACTGACACAATTCTTCGAACGAAAAAATAAATTGAGTGGTTTCAAGGTACGAAAACAACTATTGCATCTAAAATTATTAAGTTCAATGCTTACGTTCCTTTAGTTGCAACCAGAAGCACTATTGAAATAGGTCTTTAACTCAGTTTTCAGACCAAAGTGGTCATATTACCATTAGAATACCTAAAATGAGATAAACCAAATCAACAGTCCGCTGTCAAGAAAAAGTTAAGCCCCTGCTCCTGCCTTTCATTCCTAAAAAAATCTGACAAGGAAAAGCTCCATACCAAGTAAAACTCCATATTTGTGGTACTCACTACAATATCACAGATATCAGAGTTCAAAGCTGATTTCCCGAACTGTGCCTGCTAATTGCAGCTGTGTTTAGAGCTCACTTCTCCCTTTGGCTGCAGGAGCAGAGAATATGCTCTCAAGAAGGAAGCTTTTCTTCTTCCAACTAGAAAAATGTTAGCTGGTCAGTGCTGTGTGTAGGGA
>NW_010117936.1:75254-144165 GCF_000699245.1 Pterocles gutturalis
TAGTTTTAATCTGTGAGGAGTAGGGATTGACATGATCCCACATTGCACGTATACTGCTCAGCACAGCTTCTCAGCTCCTTCTCTTTGTGTGCTTTTGCTATTGAAAGGAAAAAAAAAAAAAACAAACAAACACCAGAGAATGATGGTTTTAAAGGGAAGATAATGCTCATGCAGTGTTAATAGAAAGAAAAGAAAATGTTTTCTGTGTAAACTGCTTGATGAGTTCAGTGCCTGGGGTGTTTGGTGCTGAGTTTGAAAAGCAGAAGTACACACTGGTGAGGAGCTGTAACATCCTTGTCTTGCACTCCTGGCTGTTCAGTGCAAATTAAGCTGTCTTGACTAGTGTCCAAATACTTCACAAATGAAAAAGGCATTTCTAATGTACCTTCAAACCAGAGAAATGGTAGATTTGGGTTATTTTACAGATGTTATAGTCTCAGGAAGCACTCCAAATGCTCTGGTTGGTGCTGTTCACCTTTTTTTTTTTTTTTTTTTTTTTTTTTGGCATTCAGGAATATAAAGTATTAAACACAAAGTCCAAGTACAAAATGTAAGCTCAGAGGGTAAAAAATGAGTCTGGTTTGTATCTGTCATTCTTGGCAAAAGGCCAAGGAGGGAAAAGGTTGTTTTCCAACCTGCTTGTAAGTAAATTATGTGTAACAAAAAAAGCCCATACTCTTATGTTCATGAATTATCACTAAACCTATACCTTCAGCCTGGAGGAGTGATCGGTTCTCTGAGAGAAAAATCAGATAAATATTCACAACATTGGTTATGAAATTCTTACTGAAGCAAATTAAGCAAGCTGGCAATTGACTTGCTGTTCTCACTAATACGCTCAGTCTGGGGAGCCACTGGGCTAATCCAATACTCTATTGATTAACATATTAGTATCTGCAAATATATTTTCTGAAAGTACTGGCACTTTCTGTATATGTACCCAGTCTGGAGTGGGCATGTGCACAAGCTTAGTTTCTCACCTTCAGTAACAAGAGGAAAACTCTTGGAATTAAATCAACTTTGTTCTCAGCTGCTCTGAAGATTTAATACTTCCCCTTGTGATTTCAACAATTTACTCATGGGAATTTAACACTCGCAGTAAATACGCAATTACATTTACACATCTGGAAATGCATTGGTCTATGTTTAGAAAATAAAACTATTAATTTGCTGACATGTTGTCTGTAGCAGTCATCAAGTGGACACACATTTGACATGAAAATGCTGTCTTTAAGGATAATCCTTAGCAGGGCTAGACTGTATCTGTGAAGATAATAGATCCAATCTTGCTTTGTACAGTAGTTATTCACTTCATGCTTTCATCACAAAATGGGGCTGTTATCTGATGATCACTGTCTTGAGAAGTAAAAAAAATTAAGAACTGAAACTTTTTTATAAGACCATATACTTGGGTCAATGTTCTATTCTACTTACATAGCTGAAAAATCTTAAAACCAAAGTTATGTACCATGAAAACAACAGATTCCATTATAGTTTCCCCTCCTCCTTCTCCCTTTTAAGGAGGTTAAAGAATAAGAATACAGGATTTACTCTCCAAATTTATATTTAGTTTAAACAAATCAAAAGTGTGGATGAAAACCTTTCCTTCTACCTGGTCATGGACCTTCATAAACTTCCTCAAACTTTTTAGAAAGTTACTGTGTTCAAAAACTTCCAAATCAGGAAAACTTTTCCGGGCTATGGTCTTTGTTAAAAAGACATCACGCAGTAGAAGGAAAATGGATAAATCTGCATTCTGACACCATTGCTGCCTTTCCTCTTACACCAGCTTAAAAATCCCTTTGTATATTTTTAGCTTATTTTTCCTCTCTTTTGGGATTTTCTTCCACCCACTGCACTAGTTTGTTTATACATCAGAGTTTCCGTGTCATCTAAAAGATCTAAACATCTGCACTTTCTTTTTTCTCAGCTCTATAGTAGAAGGGAGTTATTTACTAACTAAATGTTTTGTTGTCAAATGCTTATATGAGACCTGAATGACAGATCTGATTACACTCTTCCCCTGAATATTATGTTTGTGACTATTCCAAAATAACTGTCATTAGCCATTTGGAAAGAGCAAAGTAAGGGTATACACTGCTCCTTTCCCACTCAACACTCTAATGGTACCTATCTGTAGAGTGCCGTAGTTTGCAGTCTTTAAATATGAAGGTAGCAACAGAAAACACAATGCACCGCAGTGAGACCAAGAGAAACTATATGCCATACATCAGCCAGGAGTGAATGGTTGAATTATTAATACTTTTGAGAAGTGTTGACAGAAGTTCAACTCTGGTGGCAGAAAATCAAAAGAAACAGAGAAACATAAACAATAGTCTTTCTTTTACATAACTTTCGATGTTAATATTTGATATTAGCCTCCACCTACAAAACAACTTTCACCAGTGTTTCCTTTTTCTTATCCTGAATTATGAACTCCTTAATGCATTTGAAAATTGAAAACTCATCTCTCAACAGAGGGAGACAGTGCAAGTCACGGTCTGGAAGAAACATCTGGCTTAGGTCCATACAAGAAAAGACCTTGTGTCAGGCGCTTGAACACTGAGTGCACAAGTCCCTCCACAGCTTTACAATCCTCACCTGCCCTCTATAGTTTGTAACGAGGTTTCACAGTGCAGTAGGCTGAGTTGCAAAAGATGTGAATTTGCAAGGAGGTTTGAATGACTGTGGGAGAGACTGTTTTGCCATTTGGAACAGAAATTTATCACCTGCCAGTTCTCAGTTTATAAACAAACGTCTGTTGATATAAGAAAATACAAATGAACTTTTCAAGCAAGGAAAACTGATTATAAAATTTGGCAGATTTATCTTTGATGGTGCATGGGCCACTGGAATGTATATTTTTTCCTGTGGATAATGAAGAGGAAAAGTTCTAAGCATCTAACATGAAATAAGCTTTATAATCAATTGAAAGTCTGTTTTTGTTTCACATGACCTGTACTGCAAACTCTTGTGAACATCATCTACCTGGCTACAAACTCCTTCCTAGAATAATTTTAAGACAGAAAGACCTATATGTGTGAGGTAATTTATTCTTCATAAATACAAATAGTTCAGCTTGCTCCCATTCATTTACACTGTTGGTGAAGCCTTTTGGCTTTCCATGCTCTTTTGGTTTGTGTTAAGTATTATCTACCATTCGCGTATCTGAATGCATCTGTATGCCTTCTCTAGGTCAGTTCAGAGTTTTCATGTGGTTACAACATTTTTCAGTATATGAGTCACTGCAAGAAGTACAGTGTGTGCACTGGAGTCAAATCAGGAAAGGACAGCTGCAACTGATATGAGAGGAAGATACCAATTCTCATGACACTACATGAACTAATATGGGGACTGTTTGGTTAATTACATCAAGATAAACAGAAGACAGCCAACATATGCAAAGATTAAGGCATCAGGCATGCTCATCAGTCACCGCTCCATCTCACTGAGACCAGGGTTACCATGGCTCTGTCTGGGATTTCCAACACATGCTGGAAGTTGAGGCCTGTCAGGAGGACTCTGTGTATGCAAACACATTCAGCACTTGAGCTTCAGAGCCAGTGTTTCCTGGAAGCATCCAACTCACTCCACTTATACGTAAACTGAGCTGCCAAACTGGTGTGGATACATATGACAATAGCAAATATTTGGCAGCTAGGGAAAAGTTACTGCCCTGACACAACCACTGTGCACTTTAGTAATTAAGTGAAAATTTCAAAGTCTTCCAGGGAAAAAGGTCTTGGGAAACTCAGACACATGACAACACTACTTGGGAAAAGATTAATCCCATGTGTAAGAAGCAGTGTTACATGGAATAATGTACAGAGCACTTACCCCTTTTTCAATACACGTGATTGTTATGTTGCAAAACAAGTCGCTTCGGATGTGTCTATCCTGGTCAGTCAGAGGTGATATCAAACACTGAGCCATGCTTGTCCATGCTGTTTAGCTGGTAGCCCTTTTTGTTCTCTCCCATGCAAAACTTGGAAAGGTTTCCCATAACAGCTCACTCCAAGGACTGCTTCCAAGGTTGCATGGATATTGTGAGATTGGCTCCCTCAACCATACTATCCACACTCCTTCAACTCTATCTGGACAAATTTTGAACCCTCAAAGCTTCCATGTTTCCTCATGCCACAGCCCAGAGGTATGTAACATGCATGGTCATTTATTGTGCTGTAACACTCCTGCGCTGGTGGCCTGCAACACAGTTCTCATGTTCTCTCAGACAGCTTGAACTGGAAAAGCACACATTAAATAATGCACTGGACTGTAACACAGGGCCCAGAAGAGATCCAGAGGTTATATTACACGGACAGGGGTAACAGTTGCAGAAGGCGTTATCCCTACACTGCATGGATGCAGGGCAGTTGCACCTCTTGGCTACAGGGTCAGGGGCTGCTCCATGGCACCCTTATTTTAGCAGGATTCTTTGGGCAGAGATGTACACCTTCATACATGTAGAGTTCACCTACACCAGCTAACTAATTCTGAACAAAATACTGACCAGCTTATGTCCATATGGCCAAGCTCTCTTCCTGACCCAAACATATGGCCGCTTTTCCATTCTCTGAATTGCTTGGGCTTAGGCTATCCCACAAACAGTATACCAGCATCATCAGGGACCGCTGGTACCAGCCAGTGCCATTCCAGGCAGCACTTTAATGGCAAGAATAACATCACTGTAGTGTTCATGGCCTGACCCTGTGGAGTTTGCCATGTAGCCTGTGAGGGTATTTAGCAAGCCAGTGTAGGTGTTCTGCTAGGGAGAAGCCAGGAAATCCTGTGTGCTTGGTCCTTTTCAAAACAAGCTGGTGGTTTCTATTATGTGGGTGTGCAAATTGATTAAGCTAAAAAATTTCATTGAAGCTTTACCTCTGCCAGTGATGGGGTGTGTGGGGTGCACTTGCCAAAGCAAATTACAGCTTTAACTCAGTCAATCATTGTCAACACACAAAATATTTGGAGACTTTACAATTGGAAATCCTTCTGGAATGTGTTGATTTGTACTTGCTTGTTTTTAAATTTTACTTTGAATGGATAATGACTAATGTAATCTATGCAGTGGAGTGCCACACAGATTTCACCGTGTGACAACACCAAGCAATTTTTGAGCCTGAGATAGTCTCTCAAAGCATGATAGAAAATAAATATAATCTACCGACCTATAATTTAAAATGATACGTGCAGATTTTGAGCACAGAAAAATCAGCTTAAGTCACATTAACAAAATGCAACAGTGAAAAGCCAAGAATATAGCAAAATCAATATCCTGTTTTAATTTTTGCAACCATCTCAGCATATTTTAAGGGCATTTGAACTGTCATACTAACAAGCAAATGAGCAGATTTAAAATTAGAGACAGAAAAACACAAAGACATAGGGAAGGAAAGGAACCATAGGAAAATATACAGGATGTATTTTGTGCTATTTTGCAATAACATTGTGGTCATTTAATAAATTGGCTAACTTTCCTACGTAAGAGTAATAAAAAGTTTCACCTGAATTATCTTTGTATTGGATAGAGAAATACAAAATCTCTTTCTGTCAATGTACCATATGTGCCTAGTAATCATAATATCCATGTGAACTTTCAATCTCTAACAGTTACAAATATTGGTATTATGATGATATACTTAGGTCATTTGAATTTGGGGCATTCAGCTGACAGCTTTTTTGATGTGATCCGTAACCTAATAATTTTCAGTATTTCTTCTGCAATTGATGTTTTTATCTATTCTTCCATATATTTTTCACAAAACATCTGCTACAATTTTATGCCATTGTATCTCACAATAAAATTTGTCCTGATCTTGCTATAGTTCTACACATAGGCATTTCTCAGACAGATGAAATCACAATGCATCCATCTCTTTTATATTTTCTCATTTTGTAGTGGATTAAGTACAGATGGTGTTTCTCTAGATGATGGTAATTAATCACTCATATTATGAATGATGCAATGGATTTAGAAAGTTGCCTGGATATTATCTTTATTCACACACAGAATTTTAAAAATAAACACTCATGGATATTCCTCATAGAAAGGGGACTGACAGCATTTACTTACCATGTGAGGTTTAATTCTCTATTAGCTTGGTTTTTAGGATACCATTCCACACTAAAAAGCCTTGAGAAGCAGAACTAATGTACAGTTTTATCTTTTTTTCCATTTTCTTTCCCTGTTCAGTCATATTAATTAAACAGTTTTCTTGGCCATATTCTGAACACATGTTTTTGGAGGGTTGCTTGTTTGTTTGTCTGTTTGTTTTTTTAAAACAAATTTCATTGTTCTGAGATGAATATACGGTAGTAGATTTAAATCATTCCTAAGCTGGAGTGGAAGTGCTGTACCTGCTCTTTACTTCACTCTAGGGGATGCAGGCCAATAAAATAGGTGCTCCCTCTCTCTCTATACACATATTTTTGTCAGGTGGATAATGAGAGACCTGTCTTTAAAAGTTCATGTAATGTGTAAACTAGAGAAACAATCACTGACAACCTTATTCTTCAGCACCCTGTACAATGGGAACTTTGCTAGGGACAGGAGCCGGGATAGGACTTGGCTGGAGGGATGACTCTGTCATTGTTAACAGGAGAGAGATACTCAGAAACTCAGGTCCGTTCCCTCCAAGCATGATGACAGAAACACTGATCACATGACTGGATAAAAAAACAGGGAATCTTTTTTTATCTAGAATCCCTATTTTCAAAATAACCACCACTGAGGGAGGAGTGAAAACTGTTGCCCCTCTCTATGTTCACGTTTCCTGTTTTGCAGAGGAGCAGCTGTATTTTCCTAATTCCATGCATGAATCAACAGTCATTTAGAATCATAGAATTATAAAATGGCTAGGGGTGGAAAGGACCTTAGAGATCATCTAGTTCCAACCCCCCTGTGCCATGGGCACGGACACCTCCCACTAGACCAGGTTGTTCAAAGCCTCATCCAGCCTGGCCTTGAACACCTCCAGGGATGGGGCATCCACAGCTTCCCTGGGCAACCTGTTCCAGTGTCTCACCACCCTCACAGTAAAAAATTTCTTCCTTATATCTAGGCTAAATCTGCCCTCTTCCAATTTAAATCCATTACCCCTTGTCCTGTCCCTGCATGCCCTTGTAAAAAGCCCCTCCCCATCTCTCCTGTAGGCCTCCTTCAGGTACTGGAAGGGAGCTATAACGTCCCCCTGGAACCTTCTCTTCTCCAGGCTGAACAACCCCAACTCTCTCAGCCTGTCCTCATAGGGGAGGTGCTCCAGCCCTCTGATCATCTTTGTGGCCCTCCTCTGGACCTGCTCCAACAGCTCAATGTCCTTCTTGAGTTGGGGGGCCCAGAGCTGGATGCAGTACTCCAGGTGGGGCCTCACTAGAGCAGAGTAGAGGGGGAGAATCACCTCCCTTGACCTGCTGGCCACTCTCCTCTTGATGCAACGCAGGATCCCATTGGCCTTCTGGGCCATGATCACTCACTGCCGACCCATGTTCAGCTCCTCGTCAACCAACACCCCCAAGGTCTTTTCTGCAGGGCTGCTCTCAATCCATTCTCTGCCCAGCCTATATTTGTGCTTGGGATTGCCTCGACCCGTGTGTAGGACCTTGCATTTGGCTTTGTTGAACTTCATGAGGTTGGCATGGGCCCATCTCTCAAGCCTGTCCAGGTCCCTCTGGATGGCATCCCTTCCCTCCAGTGTGTTGACTGCACCACAGAGCTTGGTGTCATCAGCAAACTTTCTGAGGGTGCACTCAATTCCATGTCCGTGTCACCAACATTTACTTCATACCCCTACCCCATCTGAGTTTCTCAGAATTAATCTCTGGTCTTTTAAGGTATTTTTACTGTAATATTAGCATTGCAACAAGTTCTCACATTTAGTTGGTGGATACAGGGTTCCCTACCATGGAGGCTGCTCCGGTCCAAATCTCCCCTCTGCCTGCAGAGGCTTATACCCACTTTTCAGATTTACAGAGCTCAGCACTTTTGAAAAGAGAATTTTCTGTTACTTAACTTGCCTGTCACTACTTGAATTAGGCCTCATCCTAACAATTAGCAAAATCACTAATTGTTAAAAGAATATCCTCTTAAGCAATCTCATCAGTTGTCACAAAAGACAAATTAATGTTTTCCTATCACCAGCACTAGGCTTTCTCTGTTTTTAAGAAGAAAACACAAAGGGTTTGCTTTGTGGTTTTTTTTTTTTGTTTGTTTGTTTTTCCCTGGAAGATGTACTGCTGCTGAAGTATTCTGTTCTAATTAGGAAATATTTCTTCAGTACATTTGCACTAAAGACAGTGTGTTCCAGACACTGTTTTCTGTGTCTTGAAATAACAGCCAGAAGATAGCAAAACTGCAATGAAATAAATTAAGAAACTGAAGAATATTTTAAAAGATCTGTATTTTTGCAGAAGAATGCAATGCCATCAACCAATCTGAATACACTACATAGAAGGACACAAAATTCTACTCTAAACCTGTTCAAAAGTTATAAGTACACTATACAGAATACACTATATAGCTCTATTTTATTATCCTTAAACTACATGACATGTATCTATCTTTATTTTAGAATAAGTTTAAAATTATTTTCAATGTGCTCATTGTTTCTTAATAATAAAGATGGATGTAAATGACTGTAGACGCAGCCCTGGTGCCAGATGAGTCATGCAGAGAGCATCTGTGGAGGAGGTGAAACAGAAGCTTCACCCACTTGGCATCTTCACAGGCTGAAGAGACCTCCAGCCAGCTTGTGTCTACTTGCATGAGTGTCAGAGGGAATAAAACCCCAATGGTGCCACATGGGCATGTTTCTCCTATGGCTTCCTAGAACCGCCCAGAAGAATTTGTGGAAGATAGCGCCTACCAGTGGACCATTAAGCTTCTAGCATTGTCCAAATTTACCATAATTTGTTACCAAAGAGGGTTATTAAAGTGAAAAAAAGACAGCCATAAAACACCTCCTCCACCCCCAAGAAAAACAAACAACAAAACCAATACCCAGAAAGGAATAGTAGCAAACACTGGATTGTGGAACTGGATTTTCTCCTCTTGAGCTGGAGAGAAAATTAGCATAGCCACCTTCCATTCATCTGAAATAAAATCTTTCCTTAAGAAATAGCACACTTTCCTCAAGAGCAGATGTGAATCCCTCTTAAAACCTCTTGATTTGGGGACCATAAAAATGAGGCCAACAGCAGCCTGTTCTGTGTTTACCACTCTTGTCCTGTGTGAAAATTTGTTTGGTGTTGCCCTATCCTTTATCAAACTAGTGGTAAAGCACTGAAGATATACCTATATGAGTTTCAGAGCTGGAGTCCTTCCTTTACTCTTAATCTTAACTTGTTGTAGGTGAGGTTGTGACCAAGTTGATGTCTTGTTGTAAATCTAGTGTTACTCCACTCCCAGGGCTATGCAAAACTAAGTAAAAACATTTTCAAACACTATATTTGAATATACAGTAATAATACAAACAGGGATCAGTCTATCTGATCTGTAGGAGAGATTACAGCTAGCTTTCAGATGTCAGTAAATTAAAGGCACTTTGCAAAAAGACTATTCAAAAGAGGTGGCAGTGCCAATTTGGTTTTCCTCCTTCTGAACCAGATGGAGCTAACAAAGTGGTAAAGTACTGATAAAAAGGATAAAAATGCTGAAGATACTAATCTCTGAGACAGGGCAATGTCTGCTTCAGTCACCTCAGTCTGAGGAAGGTTTTCAAAAGTGGAGAGTGGTACACCTTGGAGCCTTCCCTTGTGTTTTTTTAATTTTGGATTATTACACAGCTTTGGCCTACTCTTGATTCTATTCAGAATAAAGTGTGATGTGAAACCTCAGTGCAAACTCAAATAATATTGACTTAACGTTTTGCAAAGTGGGTCTATGAGAGGAAAAAAAGGAGCAGACAAGGGACAGATAAAAAATTAGGGGATAGAGGAAGAGATAAGTGAAGAAAGAAGGAAGAATTAGAAAAGGATGAAAGCAGAGACTGCAGAGACAAAGCCTCATTAGTGTCTGGGTTGCAACTAGCAGGGTCCCTCGTGGACAACTCTGGCATTGCCATATGCACAGATAAGGTTCCGAGTGTTTATTTAACTTGCTTTCCCGTGTGCCCAACCCTATCTTCTGGATGGAAACTGTCTCATTTTCATTTGCATTGCGAACTGAGCAATTGAAACTTCAGTTTATCTGAACAGCTGACAAAACCATAGCTAACATCTTATTTTTATCTCTTCTTAGTTTAAACTAAATTAGTTCATATTCACTCAGCCCAAGATTCCCACGACAAGATAAGGTTTCTTCACTTACCTAGACCAAGTATAAGTGAGCAGGTTGTTCCAATGAATGCATATGCCAGGGTTACAGTTTTGTCCTCTCAAAGTGACATTTACAGTCACTGTCTTCCTTCCAAGAATATGAGGACTATTTTGAGCCATTTCTCTGAGTCCAGACCCATTTATTCCAGTAGAAATTCTTCTACATCCCTGCTAAAGCAATTTTGACTGATTCAGTTTTATCTACTTTTTTTTTTTTTCCGTTCATAACCCTAGCTGCCAATACTATTCCACTAGTATGACCATTATTTCCATATCTCCTGAAAACTACATCCACTTCAGTTCCAATGTATAAGCCATTACTGGTATTTTGACATGCTGTTTTGCCAGTCACGACTCTGCCTGAGCTCAGGTGCATAGTTCACCAAAAAATAATCAGGCATTTCTTTAATCAGGCATAGCACACAACAGCGTTCATTATACAGTGCATTTCAGATCAGAGACAGCCAGTCACAGCTTTACAATCTGAAGTCCTCCAGATCACAGCTTTTTGAAAAGTGTCTTGAAAATGTCTTTAACACTTCTCTGAATTTAGTGTCATTCTGGCTTAGGATGAGTTTTTCTGGCTTTGTTTCCATTGCACCAAAGAGTGGATATTTTAGTAAGTAGTTGAAATTGCAATGCCTAAAGTTTAAGTTTTCTGATCTGACTACCCGCTATACAATTCAGTGCAGTTAACATGCAAACGTGGGTTAATAATCCTGCAAACATAGTAATAAGGGCAGTTTCTGAAAATAGGTTGGTTTGTTTGTTTGTTTTCCCCCTAATACCCTCTTGTTAATTTTCAGACATACGCAGCAGCAGAAGACAGGCCACGAAAACTCTATTCAATAGCAGAAGCCCAGTTCTAGAGGTGACTGCCCAACCTGAATGGAGCACTGTGGTGGAATATTTTAGCTCACAGAGAAATGGGAAAACAGGAAAAATGCAGTCCAGTCTACCACAGAGAGGGCATTCAGTACCTCATATTGAATTACATGATTTTAGAAACCTGGCTGCTGTCTGTTTTAACCTGAAACTCAGATGACCTTTCTCAGGTCTTTCTCAGGTCAAGTGGCACAATCCCGTTAACAAACTGGCCCAAAATGAACAGCCACAGCTGCTCCACAAGTGGGTTTGTAAATTCATCT
This sequence comes from Pterocles gutturalis, assembly GCF_000699245.1. Lineage (NCBI taxonomy): Eukaryota > Metazoa > Chordata > Aves > Pterocliformes > Pteroclidae > Pterocles > Pterocles gutturalis. Next base: position 86,714 of record NW_010117936.1, read on the forward strand.
GAAAAATCACAAACTTTAGATTGAGGAAGACAAAACCGCACCACTGTTTTTCCCTCAGTCTTAAGCTAATTTACAGACCTTTGCCCAGGTGTTGATTTAAACCACTTTCTCTTTGTTTCTCCAGTGATTATTTATCAGTTAGTTATACACAGACACATACTTTCAAATGCATTTAAAATGAAGGACTCACTCAGATACAATATCTAACAAGTGAGACATTACATTAGAGAGCAGAATTGCACAATGGCCTGGCTACAGCTCGTAGTTTGAGTATTTCTGTGAATATGATCATTACAAAAACTCAATTTATAAAGAAATATTATGAAAAATATATTTTTATTTAGTGCTATTGTTCTGTTTAATTTAACAGAGAAAGCAGATTTTCTTAATTCTTCAATTATTTATTTTTTATCATTGAGTCATATTTAATATAGGGATCAATAATGCAACTTGTCCACACTAAAGGGTGGAGAAAATGTGGCTCCACCAGCACCTCTACTACCCAAATCAAGTAGTGCCTTGCTCAAGAGAGAAGCACCAAGTCAAATCGGTGCAGGTGCTGCTAAACAAACCTTATGATGTGATCTGAAATCAGCCTTTGTGTTTGGTTAACTCCATTTTTCATTCTATGTTTGGGAAGACCTAAGGAGGAAGTACTGAGCCCAGGAGGTGCTGCTAGGTGTTCAGTTTCCGAGTCTCAGTTTGGCTCCATCTGGGTCTCTAAGCAGTTCCATGCTCTGCTTTTTGAGAAGTACTTGGAATGAATATGCAGGATATTTACCCCAGAGTATTGTTGGTAGACATAACGGCATCAAGGCAAACTCACCCATTACATCATCCTGAAGTGGTTATTCAGCAGATGACTACAGCCTAGTGTGTCCAAGACAACTGTCACTATGGGGTTGGACTGCTTGAGCTTCTCTCCTGTCAAAGTGCTTCCTGGATGTAGTTTCTGGGAGACAAGTCTGACAATTTTCTAGCTTGGTACATTTACATTGGCAATCAAAATTCCTTGCTGCTCAGGGCAAAACAAGGAAAAAGAGGTAAAGTTTAATAAAACTCCCTTTGTCTTTGATAGGGCTGTGATTTTACCTCAAATTATGGTTCTGGCTTTGCCACTTCATATCTCTGCTGATGTGTTAAGCATTTTCTCTCCCCTCCTATAGTGTATGTGCATTTCCATAACAGCACTCTACAAACACAATAAGGAATAGGGCTTTCTTGTGCATAAGATAAATTCAGTCTGAGATCTAAGAAGCATGTCTGTTGACTGAGGTTTTAAATCTTACTAGGTATCACTGTCTTACAACATTGCCACAAAGCAGAATATTTTACAAGCCCTACTTTTACACTTTTCATTTCAATGTAATAATCCAATCTGTAAACTGCAGTTATAAATTAGTGATATTCTACATAAACTGAGGTAATTTAAAGAAGTACACTGATGGCATACAGGAAAAAAATTCTGTGATGAGCCTGATATTTCCTACTTTGAAAGAACAAACCGTTGTATCTTAAAGATTAATATTATTCTTCTTATTTAAGCATAAAACAGTATCAATAGCTGTAATAAAATTTGTTTTAAAAAGGGAAGGCTCTGATGCAAGCAACAATGCTTCATACAGTGTCTTTAGAGAAAAATATGAATTCTCAAGAATATTAATGCATATTCTTTTTCTTATTTAGTCTTATTTCATCAAGATAATAGACCAAGAAAAAGAAGACCTGTCATGACTGAAAATTTCATATTCTTCACATAAGCAAAGCAAAAAGGCAAGTGAAAAGATCAGAACCAGGGAACTGGTTGGTAAAATTGAGCTGTGTATGGCTATCTGGCACAAAAATGTGACCCATTTTTCATGCACGACTCCAACCTCCACCATGTAATACGGGACATGAATCAAAATATCCAGTCTGTCAAACAGTAAATATTAGGGTTTTAAAAAACAGATCCAAATTCATCAGGCCAATTTCTATTTGAGCCACAGTATTTTAATATGCTAATGAAATAAATTTGCACAGGGAATGTAGTTAATTCATTATACTTCCTTTGCTACTGATGTCTTGTCTGTGTGCCTATTCCTTCCACAGCACACAGCATAGCCAGCAGGGAATTCAAGGTAAACACGCATTAGCACAGAAAAGTGCCCAGACAAACTGAGAAAATACTTGGTATCAGGCAAAATGCAGACAATCTTCAGACTCGGTACATTCAAACAACATCCAAATTTCTACAAATTATTTCAGGATTAAAGCAGATACTTGTTCCAATAGAAATAAAGAACACAACAACAAATGAGGTTATGAGTCTCTATAGAGAACCAGCACCTTTTTCCAACTGCTGGAGTGCAAGAAACAGGAAAATTATATTTAAATCACTATGATGAGACTGAATTGTGGCTAAGCTTCTAAATGTTATTCTAATTATTTAATAAGCTTGTCTTCATCAGGCTGGCTTGTACAATCAGGAACAATACATTCAGTTGTTCTTCCTGCTTTATGTGGAGGCATTTAAAAACAATGAGAAGACTGGAATGAAAAGAAACTGGTTTGGCTCAGGCGCACTGAATATTGAAATGAATAGATGGTTATCTGGGTCTGCCCTGGTCTCCCTGAAGCACAACAGCCTTTCACTGAGCCATGCACTGATATAGCAGTCTGTAAAGACCTTGGTTACAGTGGTACCTACATGGCTGCACAAACACCTGGAACAATAATTCTCCTGCTTTGAGAGCATAAATTCCATCTTCTAGGCATTTTTCCTTTATAGGCTATGAATAATGGCCAAGATTTAACTGGTTATGTTGAGAGGGGCAAGTGATTGTTTACCAACCCAGCAAATATGTCCTGGTATATCTATTCAGCAGTTTTGAATTTTTTCCTTCCCACTTGCCACCAAGTCATTACTTCTGGCATAATTTCCTCCAGAATTAGTTCTTGCAGTGATTTCCAAAATATTGGCATAAAGGTCAGGGTGCTTAAAGCAACAAACACATGTTTTTTTGGCTCTTAATCTTGATAGAGATATGCACTCCCACTGTGATTTCTGGACCAATAGCCAGCCTTCCTGGAATACAGATGACTGACTCCAGGAATTTTCTTCAGTAGCTAACCAGCTCCTTTTATTAGCTAACCAGCTCCTTTTATTAGACTGTGGATATTGTAACATAATTGTTCTGATTAATAGTCCAGTCTGGCCCTCCCCAACACCTGAATTCAAGAATGGTTCATTTTCACTAACTGAGCATCTTTACACTCCCATAGTGCTTCTAACAGTTTTTAAAGAGTCTGTTTATCTAATTATGAAGTACTAAGTGGAAATTTGCATCTTCTATGATCATTATGAAGTGAAACGAAATAATTCTTCTCATACTCTTATCAGGGAGTGTAGTGAGAGGACAAGGGGTAATGGGTATAAGCTGAAAGAGGGTAGATTTAGATTAGACATTAGGAAGAAATTTTTCACTGTGAGGGTGGTGAGACACTGGAACAGGTTTCCCAGAGAAGCTGTGGATGCCCCATCCCTGGAGGTATTCAAGGCCAGGCTGGATGAGGTTTTGAGCAACCTGGTCTAGTGGAGGGTGTCCCTGCCCATGGTACAGGGGGGTTGGAACTTGATGATCTTTAAGTTCCCTTCCAACCCAAACCATTCTATGATTCTATTATTCTATGATTCATACACTCCATAAGGTCTTGCATTCTTGCTAAAGGGGATATATTCCAAGTAATAAAATGAAAAAAAAGCTCTTGTAAGGAACTTTTCTACACATTATAGGATGCTTTACAAAGCTGATTTTATTCTATTTTATAGGGCCAGTATGTAGTAGAGAAAACGATTGAAACTGAAGTAAAAAAATTACTTGACTCGTCTAAAATACCAGCCTCCTAAAGCCAAACCTACAACCCAGATCACAGTGAAGTAACCAAGATAACAGTAACAACACTTTACAAATCTCTTCATGCTAGGAATTTAACAGATTATTAGTCTGTTTAATAGAAATATGGCTGTCCCTGCAAATGAGGAAAAATATCCTACAGCTAATGAAAATTCAGTCTCCAGTACATGGTTTGTAATGGGGTTACATAGGTAAGACACATCAAAACCAGTGGATAAGGCCAGCTGCACACCTACTTTCCATCACCATGAGCATTTGGACACAAGCTGTCAAGACACAGTAACTAAACCCGAAGAGGAGGGGTGCTCGTCTGCCTTAGACTTTAGAGCCCAAATAAAAGTATGAGCTGGAACAGAAGCTCATGAAAACTACAGAAGTACATTGGCTGCACCCACACTCAACTATCAGTCCTGTTGCTCCTGCTATAATAGCTGCTGCTGAAACACACAAATTTCTGTTATCCTTTCCCAGTGTCACATCTAACAAACTTGAGCTTTGATTTACTTTGTTCTCTAATATCTTCATCCTTTTTCTTTCATATGTCATTTAAACCCATCTCAGCATCACATTCTGTCTCTGACTAGGTCTTGTCTTGTTTTCTAGGAGACTGAAGAGCTAGACTGAGAACAGAGAAAGAGAAAGACCTCAGTGCATTGGTCATTCCTAAGTTTAGGAGAAGCCACCCCTACGGTTTGGAATCACGGAATTACAGATGGAGACAAGGAATGGAAGTGTCCTGCAAAGATTGCCTGGTCCAGTCCATGATATCTGGCCAGATGGCTGTGCAACCTGTCCTTACAAACGTTCAGTCACAGAATCTCTGCAGTTTCCCCTCAAAAACCTTTCCACTGCTTTACTCTGTTCTCCAAAACCTTTTTCTAGTGTGTACTATGAATCTCTTTTGCTGTTGTTTAGGCAGGACATTTCTTATTTTTCTCAGTCTTCTCTTCCATACAATCCCAAAAAATCCCACTTCCTTTCATTTTTTCCTCACTTTACTTTTTTTTTCACAACTCATACGAACTGCTTAAGAATATCCATTTTGTTCACATATATATTTTAAGAGAAAAGCCCAAATTGGAATGCAGCACTCTAGCTGAGATCCTGAAATGGATCTGTGTTCTCACTAGCTTTGAGACAAAGAAAAATAAATAGTTTTTGTAGGGCTAAAAGTGACACTTTTCTGAGACTTCAGAAGATTGGCTATGCTAACACAGTCCCTGCATGTCTTTTCTCCACTGTTTTCTTCCATTCAAGAGGTATTCTGGTTCGTGATCTGCTACATTTGTGAAGTACCCTTTATATATTTTCAGTTTTAAAATGAGATAATTATTTGAGTTTTGAAAGGTAGACTACTAACTGTTTTCTTAACTTTCCTTGACCAAGCAATATAATCAGAAGAGTTTCAAGCTAACACAAGTGCTGAAAGGTAACAATAAAATAGCTACTAAAAGACCATTACATGTCCTGCTTTGTACCATTGCTCCTTTTGGCACTGTCTGCAGCAGGGCACACAGATTAGCAAATGCTCTGGATGCTTTCAGTTATGTACAAATGATCAGAAATTCAGTGAAAGATTTTCTGCCCTTAGAAGACTTCAGTTTCATTGAAAATTAAATACTACAGTGGAACATGCTGATTGATACTTTCAGTCTAATCATATCACAACAATGTTGCTGTTTCTGTAAAGGAAAATATATAACTCTGACAATATAAGTATTTCAAATAGACTATTAATTAATAGTTGCATTACCTTAATACTGGAAAAACCTCCACAGCATACAATTTAATTCATCTGAACAATGAACATGAACAGCTTTTCTTATCCTGAAACTTCATTGTTTATCATCATCATCTGATATTCTCAACATCAAATGCTCCATGAGTCATAAGTTTTATTGTACGAAAGGTTTTGCTTCACTGGAAATCTTTACTATCTGTTCCAATTTAAATTGGAACAAACACTTCTGTAGTGTCTGGATTATCGACAGAATGGAAATTCTAGTTTCCAACCACCTCGAGTACTGTGTTTTTATAAGAAAGCATCTCCTTAGAAAATCTTTGTATTGCCTCTTGAGAGTCTAGTGTCATTTGTGAGGCATGGTGCATATTTTTTCTTAATCACTGTGCATTATTAATTCAATGCACATCCAAATACACATTTTTGAAATTCAACTTTTTATCTCTTCAGATGATCATGATGCTATGAATATCTGTTATTTTGACCACACTTGTCACCAAAGCTAATGCCTTTGCAGAACAGTGTAAGTCAAACTAAGCCTGGGCTGCCATATGGCCGTACCTTCTCTGCATGTCAGCAACAGCAATCACCAAGTTCAGGTGATGGTTTGATTCCCTTTTGACTGTTGTTGGGTTGCTTTTCAGCCACTTGAACTACCTGAACAAGCTGGCTGTGTAGTTGCATGAGATTATACCTGGAGTTACTATTTGTGTGTTTACTGTTCTTACCATACACATCCAGTCTTGCACGTAGGCAACTGAGATAACACCTCAGAAATCAAATATGTCCTAAATACCAGGGAAAATAGTCAAGTTTTCTTCTCATTAAAATTTGCAATAAATTTATTCTATGGAAATACAACTACACTTCCATTTTCAACATAGTCTGTCTTAATGATATGCAGATAAAAAGTGAGTTGTCAACACTCTCTCATCTATCACAGGAGTGGCTGTCAATCTGCTTCCTTCAATTAATCAGATTGTTCCTACTTTGTCACATATAAGGGCATTATGTATTCAGATATAAAGCAACTCTACATTTGCATTCCCATTTTGCATTGCATGGTTGTAACAATAGTTTCCCAGTCCCTTCTCAGGTCAGAGATACATTCAGTCCTGCTCTACATCAGCCAAACCTGAGCTTATTTCCTGTCACCTCTTCAGTTTTCTTCCTGAGTGCTCCTGTCTTTTTTCATAATCATTTTATTGAACACCTGATTTATCCAAGTTACCTGAGCCCTGTAGATGCTCTGTCCTGTTCATCAGGATATTTAAGCTTAAGTCAGTGAGCCTACTCCTCAGCTTGACTGTAGGCACATGGCTGAAATAAGTCCAGTTTGTCATCTCCCAGGGCAACCCCTTTACCACTACTATTAATACCTAATATACCTGTTGCATATCAGTAATTGTGGAGGGGAATAAATGAGGGGGCTCTTCTTGTAACCCTTATGTACCAAACCTTGCCCTAAAGCCATTGCAGAGAATCCAAGTGTGCAAGGCAGCACAATACTGAAAGCCCTTGCACCAGTACTGCCAACTGTTCCAACATCCATTTGTGATTAACCAGCTTTTATATATAATGCAACATAGGTGTTGGTTCTTTCCCCTATAGCCAGAGGGGAAATGATGGAACATTTATTATAGTGATTTATGTTAGCTGTGTAAGCATTTAAACTAATAAAACACCCTGCCAAATATTCCTCCAAAGCCAAAGTAGGAGGAGTGATAAAAGATTGTACTAAACACATATATAATATATATGTTTTTAACAAAGCCTCTGTTGAAGAATACAGGTATTCCTTTTGATGTTATATAATGCCTGAGAGTTAAATATAATGATACCTGGCTCTGTCACTGGTTATTATTTAGCCCCTTACCGAAGGCTTGAACGAGTTTAGATTGGACCAGAGCCTGACACAACATATTAGCTCAAATATAAAGATCTTGTTTGGGTTTGGTGGGGGAAGTATTCCTTGAAAACGGAGTTTTTTAAAAGTTGGTTGTGAACAGTATAAGTTCACATTTAGACCGTTTAGAACCTTTTCGTTCTAAAAGAGAATGAAACAAACATGATTCCTATCTCAATTTTCTAACACACTACTTTAACACAGAGCTAGTATTTATTTCCTGTTGTTGTTCAAAATGCAGCTGTCATCAGAGAAGTCTCTCCACTCAAAAGAATACAAAAAAAAAAAAATGTTAAAAGCAGGTTGACAGATTGAACATTTCTCCTTCAAGGAATATGTCCTACATTGCCCTGAAAATGTAAAGTCTCCTAATCATTGAAGAGGCACTTTAGAATATATTCAGGAAAATTCTAGATGTTTACATTTCTCATTGTTTGATTTGCCTACCATTTATGGCACATAAAGTAAATTGGTAGCAGTACTAGTGTTTTCTGACAGTTTTTCTTTGTTTTGGCAGTTCTCATTGCACAGGCTCAAAAGAGTATCTATTAGAGTGATTTAGTATCTGAGGGGTAAATCTATTCCAACATCCGAAATCCAAGTAAACAAGCCCAACACAGGAGCACTTGCCTATAACCTAGGGCAAGAAACATTTTTCTTCATTGCTTGGATGCAAGAGACCCAGAACAGGTATTCCCGTGAAAAGAATCTCACCACTGAGTCTTTTCTCTGAGATTTTCATGTTCCCAAAGTCTCCACTATGCTTTTGTGACAGTTGCCGTCGTGGTTGACACCCTAAGAACTGGGCTGGAGATCTCCAGAGTTTGAGGTACCAGCTGCTTGGATGGAGCTTGTGCTTTAGAAGACTCTCATGAGCTGGTTTTTTGGTTCTAGTTTTGTTTTGGTTTGGTTTGGTTTGTTTGTTTTGGTTGGGCTTTTTGTTTGGTAGTGGGGTTTTTTTTGTGTGTTTTGTGGTTTTTTTTGTTTTTGTTTTTGTTTTTGTTTTTGTTTTTGTTTTTGTTTTTGTTTTTTAATGGAAAGGGACTTTATGAAGGACCGAGGGGCAGTTTTGCTATTGCAGGTAATTTATATAGTCACTCACCTGCCACTTCTATCATTATTATTTGCTCATATTTACCTTTATCTGCTTTATCAGAAAAATCCATACTTGCATAGAGAAACTCAGTGATCACTTGTTAGTGAAAGGCAAGGAGGAGTTGGAGTTTTGGAAACTACTGGCACCATGAATTACTATTTATATTAACTTCTGCTGCACCCAGGCAGATATTTTGATGTATTATGTCATGCGCCCAGAGACATTGCCCCCTCATCACTCGTACAGGCACATTTCCAGTGAATCCCCGTACTCCCTCATTTCATGTACAAGAAAAAGCTGAGAAAAAAGGCTGTATTTGTTCAGCCTGAGCTAACCTAACTTCTGTCTTTATCTAGCTGATCAGTTATTATAGAGAAGATTGAGTGAGACTCTTCTCAGATGCACATGGTGAAAGGATGGGAAGTGTACATAAGCTGCAGCATGTAAAATTCCAATTAGAAATATTTGGGAAAAACCTCTTAATTGAGAGTGATTAAGTGTTCAAAATTATTATTTTCCAGTAATAATTTGCTGTATATTAATCTTTAGCACAGTAATTTTATTAGGGTAGAAGATGCTGGTAGACTTCATTAAATGTGCCTTTGCTTGGGAAGAAGTAAATAAATAATTTTCTAGTAACACAACTCTAAAACAACAGAACCTACAATCTATACCTCTGTTTTTGAGAAGACAGGCTACAAATTTTCTTGATTAGATAGAGCTTCCTACAGGAAGCTGGAAGGTCTTACTGCAGTGCATTACAACTGCTGTAAAACATCCCAGATGTGATGGAAGTGTAAACAAACGAGGAGAGATCACTGAGAGACAGAACGGGTCATTGGCTAACCAGGGAAAGATGCCATATCACTCTACTCATTAACAGAGCTGTACAAGGGCTTCATGTCCTGCAATAGTCCCAGAAAATTTGTGAACCCTGGGCTGGAGAGACCAAGCAGGGGCAAGCGCTTCCACGAAAGGAGACAGTTATGTGTCTATGAATTCTCTGTGTTTTCCCTGTCCGGTCCACCGATGTAACACAATTTGTTCATCTCTCCTGGCTTCTTTCCATTTGTAAATGGATTTTAACAAAATAGTAAAGAATGCAGTGTGATAGGATAAACTGTACAGTAACCATAATGGCTACATAATGGTTACACAGTTGTCTTTTTTATTTTAAATTAAAAAATAAATCCTTAACAAAGCAAATCTGTCACACGTTAGCAACAGTGTATTTGTGTGTTTGTCTTGACTACTTTTCTTACTTAAGGAAAACAGAACCTGAACTTTTGCTTCCAGTCAGGTATCTCTTTGAGTCAGTTGCACAATGATCTTCAAGATTCACTTTCAAAATAAACATTTCAAACAAAGACAAGAAATTGTCTTCAAGATTCAGCTTTATACAAGACCTAGCATTTGGTAACTTGTCCTACAGTTTTCCTTTGATAATAGTAATTGCCAAGGGGAGAACTCAGAGTGCCTTTGGATAAGCATGCTAACACGCTTAAGTTTTCTTCCAGGTAACTTCTCTATATTGTCTCTTAGGGGACAACAACTTCTTCAAACAGACAAACAAAAAGTTCTTCTGACATCCAGCAGCTTCTAAATTTATAACCAGAAATAATTCTGGTTGGTGCTGTCTTGATATACAATAACATCCTACTCTGCAAGATGGAACACATACTACACAGAGGAATCTGAGTAATAAGCAGGCCATGTCTAAACCACTGTATCCAAAAATTACACATTTCTGGTTCCTGTTGGGTTCAGTACTAGCTGTGTGCTCAAAAGGCATGCCAGAAGTGATACAGTGTTACAAAAACAACAGTAACACCAACAGAAACTCCCAGACTCCAAATTCCTCCTAATGGATGCACACCATGGACACTGATGGCTGCTTAGCTCTATCTTCCCTTTCATGAGTTTGAACTTGGAACGACTCAGCACAAAAGCTGCTCTTGTTGCTCTTTCCTACAGGTAAAGGAAACAAATTGCAGCTTCATCCTAGGAGATTTTTCTACAGCATTTGAAAACATTGGTCATACACTCCTGACATCACCCACGAATTTAGCTTTTGCTTTTCCTGGTTGCTGACGGAAAATAGAGAATGACACTCTTCTATATTCTCCCAGACCAGTAGATACTGTTTTCCATGTTCTGCATCATAATGTCAAGGTTGACGTCACAGCTCAAATATAACCAGTTATGAGTTCTTGAGAAACAACAGCTAAGTTCAGAGAATTACACTTTGAATCAGAATGTTTTTGGATGTTATCAGCATGCATGTTCTCTTATTATAATTGCAGAAACACCTTTGAAAAGTGCTGTGAAGAGTCTATATTTACTGTTTATCTATTAATATCTTGGTTTCTGTTCTGGGAACAATATGGAGATATCTGCAGAATGCCTGTGATCCTCTTAAAGGCTTCTGTGACATGTAGGAACATTTTAATGAGTTTTATTGTTATATTTTTTCACTTTATTAAAGTACACCTTAATGCAGAAATCTTTTAGGACACAAGAGCAGACACACCACATGAACTTGTCTGCTGCACTGGGGACCCACTTGTGAAGAGCAAAATTTTACAGTTCCCTGAAAACAAGTGGCATGATTGAGTCTTCCACAAAGGGTTTGTGATTGGTTTACCCTTGGTGGGGAGACAACTCCACACAGCCACTCAAGCACTCACTGGGAGACAACTCCACACAGCCACTCAAGCACTCACTGGGAATGAGGGAATTATGTTTTGAAAATGAAGAGGAGTTTGGGAAACTGAATGGGCCAGACACTGCTCTGGGGAGAGAGCACAAGGTGATCCTGTTGGAATTTAATTTGTTCCTGTCCAGTGTATTTGTAGAATGAACTCACAATGTTTTGGACTGCATTCAGGCTGCAAACTGTAGGGTCCCTGTAGGTAACATATCTTCTGCTCTGAACTATAACTATAACTCCCTCCCCACGCAGATGACATGAATATGCACTAGCAGCTGAGATGAGAGCCTCCTAGCTTAGACATCTTCCAGTCTGTTGCCCAGTGACCTTCTTAAAGTACTGTGTACCATACAATACACACAGAAAAGTGGCACCATGTATGGCATATGTTAAATAAGTTCTTGTTGGTTTTGAAAACTACTCTCAAGCCTTAATTTATGTAGAGTGGTTTGCAAGGTCACTGTTTCCAGGCCAAAACCGTTCCCTGATAGAGAGTAATTTATTAGTCTGTTCAAACATAATGAAAAAAACTGTTTTCAAAAGTCAAAGGTTACTTTTAATGCCTATTTTCTCAGCATGGGCATAGCTAGTATTTAGTCTTACTTTGTAACATTTTCTTGAAAATCTAACACTTGTATGACAGTGGTGAGGTGAAAGAGGTCAAGGAGATTGTGAAAAAGATGTACTAGTGGAAATACTTTGTCTTTTTTGTGGTTATTGCAACTCTCTTAAGCCCCCACTGGATTCTACAGATTCAGCCATGCAGAATATTGCCCAGGAGATACATACCAAGTCAGTCTGTTCATATTTTATTTGAAGGCTATATTTTGAAGTGAATGGATTTCCTTTGCCACCCCAAAATACCTCTTGTGCATCTTTATCAAAGTGCTCTAAAAGGATATCAAAAACATCCTTGGAAGATTTTAAAACCAGTAATATTAAGCACTCCCCCAACAAACCATTAGTGGGGTAGAGAAGGAATGCAGCTATTGAGTTTCTTTGTATAGATTCAATGGGAAGTGGCTGAACTGTCTAGAAGGTGATTTGGGACACTTAGATAGTAAAATCTGCTTGAATCACCTGACAGAGCCCATTTGGATCTGGCACATACTCAGGAAACCAAGGAAACCTTTTCTTACCTTGGTCCTCGTAGTTAGACACTGTATGCTCCCCTTAATGGCTATCAATATGGGACCTTCCAACCCAATGAACATGAGTCTCACACTGTCTCTTTGGCACCTCTTTCCACCAAGCATGAGGAGATATTTATTCAGAGACTGTGTTTTCAATGGTGGTAGACCACAAATTGGGAAACTGATGTCAGAAAGAGACACTTTTCATGGCTGGGAGCTTGTATGGATATGGAAATCAGGATATTTGCATATTTCTTCCCCAGAACTTCCTATAGGATAGACACAGAACTGCTGACTTGCTAAACTTGCAAAGTGCAAGTTTAAAATGCATTCTTACTCTAAAGGCAGGGCCTTACAAGGTAGGAGAAGGGTTTGATTACTCTTTTCACTACCTGACTGTTTATTCTGCGGCATGAGAACCCAGGGTATTGCTGCAGTTCTTTAACCTCCTCTTTTGATAGAAATACACTTGAACAATGTTCTTGATGATTGATATAGCCACATTATGCCTCTTTCATCATAGAGGATGCTGATATTTTTTAATTAGGTCAACATATTATGAAGGCGCTAGAGCTGTAATAAATCATTTTATGATTTTTGCATTAGGTAGCAGTCAGTTATTTTTAGAAGTTAGAAAAAAATTGTAAAGGTTTTTAATGCACTAGAAGTTTTCTGAAGGTGAAAAGGAATATAATTAATTCTCCAAGAATGCAGTGTAAATTCTATTTTGTTCCAGACCCCAATACTGTGAGAAAAACCATTACCTACTGGACTCACACATGTGACACAGGCAACAGATTATATCAGCACAGCTGAATGCTTCTGTCAGCAAAATAAGGTTATTTTCAAGTACTGCAAGAGATCATCTACCTTAGTTTTCTGTGTGTGGATAGCCAGGACAGGACAATAGCATTTTAGCTTGTAAGCATTGATATCCAGATATGCAGTTTCCATTTATCTTAGTGCAATCAGGAGGCTCTCAGCACTTTGAATGTGAGTATGCCTATGAAAATGCCAAAACAGAGGTGAGAATGCCTCACTTTAGAACCCTGTGTATGCAGTTTTGGCCTTCATTTAGCAGACAGCTTGCAGTGGTTTTAGATGGTATCACCATTTATGTTTCAGTTCCTTCCCTTAAAATAAAAGGCCAACGCCTTTTTGAGGTTCATGCTGTGATTAAAAAAAAAAACACTAATAAAAGAATCTATTCAAAGTAACACCGCCAACGCAGAAAGATTTCCCTCCATCATGGCAATTTGTATTTCCATATATAAAGCCAAGTTCTGCTATTTTTAATCTACTACTAGGAAGCCATACTAGGCATTAAGCAAGCAAGCATCATGGTTCCGTGAGCCAGATTTTTTACATTAGTGTGGATCTGTCAAAACAATGCCAAATCTACTCCTCCAGCAGAAACACCCTTCAGAAACATGGCCCAAGAAAGGCTGCAACTGAGTGTCTGTCTCTTTGGCAAACACATCCTGCCTCTTATGAATGTCATAATATGCCATTTAATTGTGAGAGAAAACAAAATTTACTGAATATTGAGCAAGAGTCAATCTGTCAAAAATATTTTGAAGATGATTTAGAGCATGTTAACATGTAGTATCATAAATAAATATCTAAAATTCCAATTTTGATTTTCTGCTTTTTTTTTTTTTTTTCTATAGTGTTTATCTGCCATAAGTGATGGATCTCTGAGGACCTGAGGAGTTTTTGGACTTGAGCTATTTATCAATAAGCAAAAGCAGGGAACCAACAGCATTCATTGAGAACATGCTGCTCTGTTCTAGCACTGTGAATCCTCTACAAGACCACAGCACCTGAGCTGTTTATGGTGACCCACCTTATTCTTGACTTTCAAATATTTACGTGACATGAAGATCTATAAATTCTTCAAAAAATGGTTGAGATTATAGTTATGGAATTACTTTTCTGAAAAGGTTTCTCTAGGTTCTGGTTCACACTTTGTGTTTTCCAAGCTGATAAAAATCAGAACTGTGATTCATCTAAAGGCATCTGAAGATGTAAAAAATACTTATTGCTTTTTAAGGATGCTGTTATAATACCTCATTAAAAAGTAATTTAAATTGCACCGGAGTGCTCAACTGTTATTGGTTTATATTTTTAGATAAGAATATCAGTTTAAGAATAGTTTCCTATGTATGCCTGGCTTGGAGGTGATCAGAACCTATCAGACTGTATTATGACTGTGAGAGTTCAGCTTTCATCCTGTTTTACACTGTGGGAAATCATTATCTTGAAGGCAAAATCTGTTTTCATTGGAGTCAGTGCAGAGAGCTGAACACAAAGACAAATATTTCAAAGGGCCACTTTCCTGTAACTCCATAAGCCGGTATGGACAGCCACAGGGGAAAATGTGCATGGCGCCATGTGTGTCTCACTGACCCAACTACTTGCTGTGTTGTAAATGGTAGTCCTAAGAGTTTCAAAGGCCAGTTTGACAGTCCCAGATGCTCCAGATATCATGGCCAGGGCTCTACCTGAGTAGGGTGCACCCCATCACTGCTGTAAAAACACAACATTTTGCTCATGTGACTCTTTGGGATCTTGTAGGTGTTTTCTGTAGTTTTCATATAAATATTTAATCAATGGAAAGAGGTATCAAGGAAAAAAAATTTTTTTTTCAATTGCTCTGTTACCTAGGTAGGTAAATCCATATAGGCTGTATGATGCATACCAAAGGTGGATACCTGTGCTTGTTCTGCATCTGAACTTACTGCACACTATAAACCTCTTGCCCCTGAGAAATATCTAATCCATTCCAGTGCTCTCCTTAGCCTTCTTGGACTGTGGGATTCAGTACAGTTGCATGCTGCTAGTGATCCTTCCCATTCTTAATTAGTTCTGTGACTGAACAGAACCTGTTTCTCTTATCTCCTTTCAGCCCATTTAAAAAAAAGAAAATACAGGATGAGTTTTATTTTATATTTGTCTTTATGAAATATGTTGGCTTCTGCATCTAGATTCTTGTGGTTTGAAAATCATAAAATCATAGAATGGTTTGGGCTGGAAGAGAGTTTTAAAGATCACCTAGTCCAAACCCCCTGCAATGACCTATTTCTTCAAATAGGTCAGGTTTCTCAAAGCCCTGTCCAACATGACCTTGAACGTTTCCAGGGACGGGACATCTACTGTCTCTCTGGGCAACCTATTGCAGTGTTCCACCAGCCCCAGAGTAAACATTTTCTTCCTTATATCTACTCTGAGTCTGTCCTCTTTTAGTTCAAAACCATTCCCTCTTGTCCTGTCACAACAAAATCAGTGAATGGACTTAGAAAACTCAGAAGTCCGTGAGGTTCTGATACTGAAATATCAAATTATTTTATATGCAACACCAGTATTCTTATTTGGAAAATACTCAATGTTTAATAGAAATGGATAGTTTAAACGATGTAATCAAATTAAGGCTAGTCACGGAAAAGTGCTCAACATAGCAACAACTCAGAAGTGGGCAATTGTTTTGAAAAATTAATTACCAGCAAATGAACCCTCTTCCACATTCTCCACTTAGCTTTGGCTGATGTCATATGAAACTGTGACCTTTACTGGGGTAGTTCCAGATTTGTGTTAGAAAAAAATGAACTGGCAAGCAAGCTCAAAGATCACGACTTGTAATGCCCACATTCTTATTACTGCATGTGATCCCTTCTGCAATAATGACAAAAAAATTTAAGACCCACTGCTCGGCTCTGCAGCCACTAGTTTTGATATTTTTCTTTGGCACCTGATTTCTCTTTTGGTTTTATAGTGGCTGGGCTCAGCTTTAAAAAGTTGAAAGACATCTTCAATTTCTTAAAGAAAAAAACAAAACCGAAACAAATGGAAGTTTCTTGCCGCACAGATTTTTCCCCACTAAGTTCCCACAGCTTTCAATACTGCAATATTTCCCTGCAGAAATGTTATGGATTATTCCATTAAACCAATTCAAAAGTGATGATGAATGTTGCCCTGTGCAGCCATCCTCACCAGCCTGTAGAGGACTTTGCACTGCCTTCATCCATGTCCCTCCTGCAACAACTCTTTGGCTGCAGCGTGATGTGAAAGGGATCAATTTCTCTGGTTTCTCTCCTTCATTCTATGCTCAGAAAACCATGCAAACTTAGCAGCTTTTCCATCACAGAGAGTGGATGTGAACCCCTGCTTTTCACCATGTAGGCTGCCCTGACTTTACAGCAGTCTCTCCCAAGTGTATGGTCCTATACATAAACTTTTGCTACGGCAACAGCACTTCTTGAAACTGAAACTGAAGGCCTAAATGACTTGGCTCAAGCCTAATGAACATGCTCATCTGCTTCTAGACTCCAAAACTAAAGATTTTATTTGTCCAAGCACAAGGCAAAATTAACTAATTCTTGGAGAACTAAAGCCTGAAAGACTTTTACTGTCTTTTCTTTAATCTTCTCCTCCTCCACTCCAGAAAAAAACCACAAGTATCTTGTCTTCATTATCTTATTATCTTCTTATTATGTCTTCAGCCATACAAAATGCTCACTATCCAAGCAGGAACTGGGTGAATTCTCAAAAACTAAGGCAGATGAATAATTGTGTACTATTCCTGCAGCCTCACGGAGCAGTGGCTTCTTCAAGCAAAACAAAACAACCATTTAAATTGCAGTGAATGTAAAGTCAGGCCATGGGAAAGTTTAGCTGCCTGGAAAGTAGACAAACTAAACTCTCTGAAGCCAACCAAATTCCTGTTAAAAATAAAAATTAAAAAAAAACCCTATTATGGTATAAAAACAACTCTTGCAAGTTTGGGAAGTACAGTAAAGGCAGTAATCCCTCCTCCTCACTCCTGGGGCTCTCTTGCAATGCCCTAGGTTCCCAGCCGGAGCCCCCATGTCTCCACATATTGACAGCCTCCAAAAAGCTGTCTCATAAGTCTGCATGAGTCTGTCTAACACTATCTGGGTTTTGCAATGTTCAGATGATATTTGGGTATCTGTTCAAGTGTAGTGGTAGGCATCAGATTTGAATTATCAGTCAAGGAGATTTCACCTGCTTCTGCTTTGGTGTATTCTGCCTACAATCCTCAAACAGATACAAATGTCAAAGTTCCCTAAACACAACACTGTATAGCAAACCAGGAGCAGATATGCTCCTTTTAAACCACAGATCCTGAAGAAAGCTCCTTCGTGCTCCTTGCCTGACAAGAACACAGAGAATGCACTAGACTTGTTATGAGAAAGAGCTGTGAGAATAATTTCAGCCACTGTTCTCAAAAGAACTGATCACAATTTCTGTCTGGCTGCATATCAAGTGCTAGAGACTCCTATTTCCCTCTTAGAGAATAAAATGTCTCGTTTTTAGGTGAAAACCACCAGAAGGTTTGAGTCTAAATGGCATCATCTCAAAGAAGATTGCAGAGTACCAGAGATATCTGGGTGTACCTATATTCTTAAGAGAGTGATAAATGTTGGTGTCCATAATGGAGGTTGCTTGTCACTTCAGCAATGAAGAATAGGATATTTCCTATGTAGACTGTTTACCCATGCATACTTGGACTTTACATTTATTAATTAATTTATTAATTTTTAATTATCTGATCTTGGAAGCTTATGATAATATGCTTTGATCCCAAATTTGGAAATAATAATGACTTCCTAAAGGACCTTCTGATACTATATACATATTGTATTTGTATGAACATGGATATGTTTAGAATATGTCCTCAAACAAAGTCCCACCCTTCTGTCATAAACCTGAAGTGGAGACAAATTGAGGCTTTGAAAATTAACTGGGAGAAGTTAGAGTTACTTGAGATCTGTTAGCAGAGAAAATCATAATGGAGTTTATGTAGGCAGAGGCAATTTGTAATCTTAACACTAGAGAAAAAAGCTACAAATGCAAAAGTTTAAACAAGACCTTTATATAGACACTTCACAGTCTGGATACTTGAAGAAGATTCAACTGTACCAGAAGGTAGCACTCATACTCAGAAACCTTATATTTCCTCTGGCATGTTTCCAAGACAGTTAGGGTAAGGATCATAAGCAAAACTAACAACTTTCTTCAGTCCTTTAGATCCTTTTCACCATTCCAAAAAGAAATCTAACCCCCTTCCATTTCTTCAAAAAGCATATCTGGTCACGAAGACAGCAGTGATAATTTTCATCTTTATTTTGGCAAGGGATTGCACTTTCAACTTGAATATCTAAAACAAGCCACTAGCATCCTTGCCTTAGTTGATGCAGACAGAGGGGATGGAAACCTTGTATGTAACTTAAATAGAAGACAAATTTCTTGGTCATGACAGTAGGGTGTTATGCTCAACAGAAACATTTATTCATCTTTATTAGCAACTATACAGAAATGTGCTACTGATCTTGCAGGAAAGTCCATGAAGTTTGGAGTTACACCGTCCATTTGTATAACTTTCATAAAACCAGCTTCCTGATCCTTAATATAATGCAATTTCAGAATAATACGAGCACCTCAAAAATGTTCAAATTGCACTATACAACATAAAACATATTTCTGCAGTTGGGTGTCTATGTTCCTTGTTGAATTTTTTTTACATCACATGGACACTACACAAGGTCAAACTTCTTTAGGACTTCGGCTGATGTGGCAAAGAAAAGTGCATAGTTTTGTCTACATTATGTCTGCTCTCTGGTTAAGTAGCAGATAGAAGGTAACACTAGACCACCATTTGAAAAACACTGCTGTGGACTGATTGGTCTGATTCTGCAATTTTAACACCAGTGGTGGCTGCAAATGGGGTTTTCTATATAAAGCACACATGGTATTTCTAAATAATTCTTTGTTACACCACTGTTCTGTATGGTACTGGAAAGAAAGAATTCATCACAAAACAAGGAGAGAAAGAAATGACTCACATTTTGGGGAAATCTGGTTTTGAACAGGTTAAGGCTGTAACCCATTTCCCCCCACCCCAACGGAGGTTCTTTACCTCTCTCCATTCCTCTCCCATTACCATTCTCATGTTTCAGCACTCCTCACCCTTCACATCTCATCAGTCTTCAAGGTCTGTTCTTCACTAATTTGCCATGTGGAGGAGCCTGCCTACTTCTGCACACAGGTTTACATTTTCAGACCTGCCCATCTGTCGTGGTTTAAACCCAGGCAGCACCGACCCCCAGACAGCCACTTGCTCACTCCCTCCAGTAGGATGGAGGAGAGAATTGGAACAGTAAAAGTGAGAAAACTCATGGGTTGAGATAAAGATAGTTTAATAGGTAAAGGAAAAGACACGCACACAAGCAACATAAAACAAGGAGTTCATTCACCACTTCCCATCAGGCAGGTGTTCAACCATCTCCAGGAAAGCAGGGCTCTGTCGTGCATAACAGTTACTTGGGAAGACAAACACCGTAAGTCCAAATGTTCCCCACTTCCTTCTTCTTCAGCCAGTTTTATACTCTGAGCTCGACATCATACGGTATGATGGTCAGTTGGGGTCAGTTGGGGTCAGCTGTCCCAACTATGTCCCCTCCCAGCTTCTTGTGCCCCCTTAGCCTACTTTCTGGGGGTTGGTATGAGAAAGAAAAGGTCTTGACTCTATGTAAGCACTGCTCAGCAATAGCAAAGACATCCCTCTATTATCAACACTGTTTTCAGCACAAATCCAAAATATGGCCCCATACTAGCTACTATGAAGAGAATTAACTCTATCCCAGCCAAAACCAGCACACCACCACAGCGGTTTAGTTGCTGGCTGTAGCACTGTGCAGCGATCCAGAAGTTTTTGGAAGTTTGACAGTGCAAACAGCCACCATGTATGCACAGAGCATCCCTTTAGTGCATAAGCTGTGAGGTTCAGTGAAGCCCATGTCAGTCATGCTGTCTGCAACACAGATCTCACTTACATATCAATCAGCTGTTCTGGAATAGTGAAGAGACTGTTTTGGAGAGCACCTATCAACAAAACTGACTAGAAGAGCTGATAAAAAGAGATGGAAAATTCCACATGGGTTTTTGTTGAAATTTGATTTTCATCTAATCTTTCAAAATGTAGCAAAAAAGAAATTGCACAGGCACAGTATGTATAAACTTTCCAGCCAATTCCAAACAGGTTCTCACAGGACTGGTATTTGCATTATACCTGCAGGAAATATTTCTGTTCTAAACATGTTTCCACCTATTTCACTTATGGAGTAGAACTAAAAATAGTTATCAAAGACAGTTTGTTAAGGTACAATTAATTGCTTCAGCCTCAGCCCTGAGTGTTCACATGCAGCAGAATTCACCATTTTTTTTCTCTTTTTGTCCAAACAGAAGTCATTCAGTTACCACTCCACTGTTCATTCACTAAACAATTCTGCATAAAATAAAATAACATTGTGAAGAGACCTCATCTACAAGATCTTAATCTTTGAGGTGAAGCTTTACAATGACATGAAGAAGCTGAAGAGACCCATTTATACAAGAGCACACATAACTTTCAACTCAACCCTTAAACTATCATTCAGGCTGAAAACTGAGGGTACGTCTTAACCATTGACAGCAGCATTGTCTGGAGTCACTAAAGCCATTATTAAAAATTATAATACAGATAGAAAAACCAGCCTATTTTCAACAACAGATTCCTCTCTAGCAAGGTTATAAATGAGTCAGCACAGAACTGCATATTCTTGCCATTAACTTGCTTAGTTCACCAATACTTGTCACAGATCATTTGACATACAATACAGTGCAATTAGCTGAGATTACCTTGTCATAAACAATTTTTGTGCTACCACAATTTCCGCCCATGTCACTCCTTTTTTCCTCTGCCTTGATTTTCAGCATTGACACAGAACCAAAGAAAGAAATGTTCTTACTTGTGTGAATGTGTAGTCAGTGGCACTTCAAACCATTGTAATTTTCTACCTTCAAGAGCCCCATGTATCAAGACCTCTGTTTTCTAGTGGAAGATCTCCAAACACTTTCCCATTCAATAAAACATGTTTCAACAAAGAATGGAGCACAGCCTGAGCCAGCTTTCCATAATTTCTGCTTGTAATTGTTTAAGAAATTATCATGCAGTAAACATTAAGCTTCCACTTCTGCTCTTAAAATCAAACCAAATAATCTTGAAGGCATTTTCTTGTCTCAGGAAAGTTTAGGCCACCAAGTGTGTTCTGGGTTAGAAGCACAGACCATAAAATGGCCTTTAATTTGGCAGGGATGGTGAAGGCCAGCTCCATTAAACAGTGTAGCCTATCAAGCATTTTTCTTATATTAATTCTCTACAAAAGAGCAACTTTATTATTCAGAACTGAACTAATCCTGTGTTTATAAGGTTTGATTTCAGACTTAAGTATACATTAATAGTGAAACTTCATCGAAGAACTAAATTTGAGAGAGACATTTATGGACATATCATCTGGAATAAATGAAAACCTATTGAGGAATCATACACTTGGAAAAAAAAACACTATTTCAGTAGTCCTGGAACTGTTTGCTATATTGCAAAGTATTTTTCATGGGAAAATGGAGACACAGGCCTCCACATTGATCTCTTACAAGGTGAGAGATGTAGGTTCATACAACTCAACTGAAGACAAAGCATGGAAGGGAGTCCGAGCTTCAACTTGTCAAAAACAAAGGAGCTCTTGAGTTCATTCACTTTCTCATTGGAAACTGGATTTCTTCCATTAAAATCAAGTCTTTTTTCCTAATATAGGTTTGAATGAGATGAGATAATGTTGTTTGCCAGCTTTATAACTTTTGTCGCTTTCTTGTGAATCTTTAGAATATTTGAAAGATTGCTTCATAGTGAAAAGGAGTTAAAAAAAAGAGGGCTACTACAGTAAACAAATGTAGATGTAAGCTAAATGGCAGGGCAACGTGGTTAAATACATTATGATTGGCAATGACTTTTGTGGAAGAACAATAACAGAAGTAATCTTTGTATGGTACTTTTAAAATATTTATCTGAAATCTGAGTTTCACATGTGGGCAAGGAGATATTGCAAATTTGTCCTACCCTCAACATGGACAACATTGCCAGAAGACCCTTCGCTCCGTAATTTTATATGAAAAAAAAATTTCAAGAATATTGATTTTTCAAATCCTTTGTGATCTTTCTCAGTTTAGGAAGTACATTCTTAGAGATAACAATTTACAAATTATCTTATTAGGATAGGGAAACTGAGACATCAAATAAAAATGTGCACCTTTCTACAAAGTAATTGGCACAGTCTGTTTTTCATGTTCCTATCCTATACAGATAACTACAGTCTTGGTTGAACTTCCATCATAAGAAACATCTTATTGGGTCAGATCAATGACCCATTTACGTTCAGTGTTCTCCCTCTGACAGTGATAATACAAGATGTTATTTAGGAAGAATGTATGAACCTCATTGCTGCCAGTGGTCTTCTATTCCCTCATACTTTCCCAGTAGTATGATTGGGGATATTAGAGGGAACATTCCTTTTGGACCTATTGTCCAGGATTTTCTCTTATCTCTTTACAGATTTTTTTGAAAAAATCCAAGCCAGGCTCTATAAGGCATGTGTCATTACAGAGCTCTTTTTTTGACAACCTTACACACATACATATATGTAAATATTTTCAGTAATATAATAAGTAATATACACTTACATTTATATGTGCAGTACATCCTGAAGAGACCTCCACAGTATCCACTTATCTAGGAATGATACATTATAAAAACAAGTTGTATGTTCTTTGGCCATTTTCCATTGCAAGTACCAAACTATTTAAAGAAGAGAAATGTTTAAAAGGTGCATAACATTTCACAGGTACTGTTGCCTCCAGCAAGATATCAATCACTTTCAGGATAATAAAAGGGCATGTGTCACAACTGGCAGTTCTTCATTTGAATGTCTTTGAAATGAGATCTGAAACTGTGCTGCTACTTTAGTGGTTGCAATTCCCAACTTGACACAGCAGCTGAAAAGAAACCCTCAAAGAGCAGTGACTAGTACCTGCTCTCCTTTTATCAAGGTATTTTCAAGGTCACTCAAATGTTTACAAGTGTGCTTTTCTTATTTCTTGAAGAGAAATGTCTATCTCCAAATCTATCCCCCACATTAGAGGATTTTCTCTGAGGAAAAATAGAGAGAGGAAAGAAAATGTTAAGTGGTGAACTAAAAGAGATATACAGTTTCCGTATCTGACACAATTTTTTGCCTGGGAGCATTTAAAATCTACTCCTAATTTTCTTTTACTTTGCATGAATAGTCTTGTTTCATAATGAAAAGCTGTCTTGCCACTGCAAGATGTCTCCTTAGGCTTCCCTATTTAGTACCTACAATTTTATTTTTTTTTTTTTTTAACAAGACTATCTTCTAATGTGAACAAACACGAATAACCCTACAAAAAGTTTCTTTCATGGTAGTCTTACTAACCATATGACTACCATGAAAGCTGTATGCAGAAAGGGCACCAGAAAAGAAAACCATCAAAAAAACCACAGAGAAACCGCTCAGAAGCTCTGCGAGCAGGTTTACTAAAACAAGTACATGAACAGGGAGAAGAAGAATCACAAGATGCATCAGAAGGCTCATTTAAAAAGCAGAAAATTTAGAAGGAGCCAGAAAACCCCCAGAGCCCAAATTACAAATGTCCTTATTACCAGTAGGCATCAAGGGTTTATTAATCTTACTACTCTGTTCAAGTCAGATGACTTGTGCTTCTCAAGGTGAAGTTAGCTATTACAACTGAGTCCAATGGCATTCTACCACCAAAACCAGAAAGCTCCTTTTCTTAGCACTTTAACCCCTAGTTCAAGCCAAATGTTCTTAATCCCTCCCTGACACCCACTCTTGCACTGGTCGGCCCCGTGGTGAGACAGTTCAGCTTGCTAATGTGTCAAAAGCTAACCCAATTGAAAGAGCCTGAAGACTTTGATCCTGGTTTAGCAATCTAATTCAGCTCACAGTGTGGCCAACCACATGCCACAATCTGTGCAAAGACAGGGAAAGGGCTGCACAGCAGAGGTGAGGGGAATGGGAAACAAGAGAGGGCTTTTGCCTCTTGGCAGCAGTGAGCCATGAGGTTGGTCCAGCTGTAACACCTAATCGCCTCCCCAGGAGTTTAACTCTGGAGCTGCATATTTTGGTAAGGCCAGACCAAAGTGTGTAAAAGTCATATATTGCTTCCTCTACCGTGACCTAAAATCACAATCTAGGCTAAAAAATAAAGAGATTTAAAAATCATGCATTCTTTTATTTGCTTTCTGAGAATGTGCTTTTTATTCTACCATTTTTTTTTTTCTACCAACATCAGTAATGAGATAGTAAAAACACAAAACAAAACAAAGGCAAGATTTTCACAAACCTTGAGAAACCAGAGATTTTATTGCCTTTTTTTTTCTTTTTTTTTTTTTTTTTTCCTTAGGATCAATGTAAACATCATGAGACCTAGGATAAACACAGAATTTACAAGAATGCTCTTTCTGCTCTACGTTGTTTTCCATCAGATGAAGCAAGCCAAATGTTTTTTTGGTGCTGCCTTTACCCAGTTACATCAGGCTGAAGAGAGTTTTACATCCTCTTATCATTTGGCCAGAACAGATGCTTTTACAGAAAGTAGTTCAAAAGAGCAGGGATAAGATTTTTTCTTTCTTGCTTGCTTTTCATTTTCCCTGTCTTCTGTACAGCCAGCCTTATACAAGTCACACTAGTATACAGGCAGGTATTAATGTACAATTCTGATAAGTATATAGTAGAATTGCTGCTGATTTATAGAAACAAATGGAAACAAAAGTTACATATTTCACGGGAAATCAAATATCAGTATGTTTTTCTTTTTAGATTATCTTTTTTTATAGCCTAGCCTCCAGATGGTGAATGATTGTTTCCTAGGCTAAACTGATGTTAGACAACGGCACTAGTTTTTAATTACATCTTTGAACACACAGTGTATTGAAATGGAGGAAATGAGTTAAACCTAAAAATTATTTATTGGATGAAGTATTTAGTATGAGACTGCAGACAATTACAAGAATGTCTGCTTCTGGACTGAAACACAGAATTGCTCTATTAGCTCAGTGGCAGAGAGATGGTCTGAGAAGAGAGACAGCAGTAGTTGTGTCTCAGAGCACGCTTTCCTCTTTAATTAGTGAGATGACAAACACAATTGAAGTTTGTCATTTCAGTGACTTTACCCGAAGTGAACCCTTGGTACTAGCAGTTAAGAAACTTTACCACTGAACACAATGTATCTTGCATTGTAATTTACTAAATGGAAAATGTATTTTAGAGTCAAGGGTTTAATAACCTTGGAGTTTCTAGATTAAGTTTTGTGTAAGAACTCAAACAGATAGTGAAACCGAAGCTCCATGGTACCTTTATGGTTTTCTGCATGTGAAGTCTAGTTTTTAAAGTGTTTTTTCAGATTTGTAGGTTTGAATTTATGCATTTGTAATGACTTGAGCACCTCTAGTTCTCAAAATCTGAGGTGGGTTCAACAATTAGGTTACGGAAGGCAAGATAGTATCTGTGCAGTTGCAGACAGTAACACCATGCTTTCTTGTACTTTCAGTTGTTAAAGCTCCACTTCAAAATTGGTAAATAAATTATCTTCATTCCTTCTGCAGAAAGCTATTTTAGATACAATGTCTAAAATCACTCTTATTTGCTGGCCACATTTATTCACAGCCAGTTCGTAAGTCTCATAATTTAAGATTAGATTTGGTTTCCTAAATTCCATTTCATAAGCAGTGAAAGTGCACAAGAAGAAATACACAATTCAGAAAGCAAATTTCAATAGCACTAGAAGCAAAAGTTTAAAGAAACAGGACCAACCCTTAAAGAACAAAATATACGCTTAGTGTTCCGCTGTGTGACACAGGCAAGGTGCTTTATCCAACCCATGGAAAAGGCATTTGTATTGATAGGACTAAGGCCAAGCTTCTCCCAGTTGTCTTCTGTTTCAGAATAGGTCGGGAAAGACGAGATTAAGAATTTGTTTATCATAATAAACTGGAAGTGGCATATAACTCCCTCCTGCAGGAGTAATTAATGGGCTCTGCTGACCTTGCCATACACACACACACAGGCACAACTGATCTCATCAGCCCCGTAGCACACACTCCCAGGGCATTGCGCAGGCAAGCATGACAGGGTCATGGCTCTACTTCCCCAGGGACTGAGTTGTTAATGCCTCCCTTGTTTGCTTTTTTTTTTTTTTTATTTTTTTTTTTAACATCAGACTTCTTTCTCTGCTGCCCGATGTCTCACAGAAAGAAAAATCCCATCTTTCAATAGTTCCCAACATCCTCGACAACCTGGGCTCAAAGTCAGGGTCGGCAAGATTTCATCACTTCATTTTTCTTCTCTCAGTAAGACATTGAGAGGAGCAGTAGCTTCCAGCACCCTTTCTTCAGGGAAGCTCAAGGGTTGCAGCTCTCTCTGCTTTCTGCTCATGTGTGCTTGAGAGGAGGAGACTAGTTGATAAGCAGAGATGCAGACCTTTGTGTGGTGCCATAAAACAAAAAAGCAAGCAAAAAATCACACCAATTAAAAATATTGTGAAGGTTTTTTTTCTCCCTTTCTTATGCACTGACTCAGTTTGCCCAGCTCTGCTGATGTTCTTCCCTTTTAGAGACTGTTTGTAGAGTTAAGAAAATGAAGAGGAGGTAGAGATGGAATTTCCCTTTTTTAAAAGATCATAAATTGGCTAATTATAGAAGCTGTCATTTGGCCAAAGAACTCCGCCTTCCAGAGCAATTTTATAATACATATCTACTAAAAAAATCAACGTTAAGCAACAAAAAACTGGAAAAAAACCCCAACAAAACCAAACAACTTCATTACCTTTTAATTTATATGTTTTTTTCTGATTAGATATGTCCACTTTCTAATACCTGCAAGCTCGTAAGAGTTCTGGTGGGAAAAAAACACGCAGCAGCAACAGGTCTGGACAGCAGGGAAGTATGTTACAGCAATATAAAGCGAAGAAAGGACTTAACCAACACTACCCAACTATATTTTAATGTACTGCTGCTTGTAGAACCATAGAATTATAGAATTGTTTAGGTTGGAAAAGTCATTTAAGATCATGGACTCCAATCACTAACCTAGCACTGCAAACTCACCACTAAACTGTGTCCCTAAGCACCACACCTACACGTTTTTTAAATACCTCCAGAGATGGCGTCTCAAACCCCTCCCTGGGCAGCCTGTTCCAGTGCCTGACAACCCTTTCAGTGAAGAAATTTTTCCCGATATCCAATCTGAACCTCCCCTGGTGCAACTTGAGGCCATTTCCTCTTATCACTTGTTAGTTGGGAAAAGAGACTGACACCCAACTTGCTACACCCTCCTTTCAGGTAGTTGTAGAGAGCAATAAGGTTTCCCCTCAGCCTCCTTTTCTCCAGACTAAACAACCCCTTGTTCTCTAGAACCTTCACCAGCTTCGTTGCTCTTCTTTGGTTAGGGGCCCCAAAGTGAACACATTATTTGAGGTGCGGCTTCAGGATGCTGTTGGCCTTCTTGGCCACCTGGGCACACTGCTGGCTCATGTTCAGCCGGCTGTCGACCAGCACCCCCAGGTCCTTTTCCACCGGGCAGATTTCTAGCCACCCTTCACGAAGCCTGTAGCATTGCATAAGTGCAGGACCTGGCACTGATTCTTGTTGAATCTCATGTGATTGGCCTTGGACCATTGATCCGGCCTGTCCCAATCGCTTGGTAGAGCCTTCATACCCTCCAGCAGATCAAGCTGCCCAACTTGGTGTCATCTGCAAACTTACTGAGGGTACACTCAATCCCCTCCCCCAGATCATTGATAAAGATATTAAACAGAACTGGCCCCAGCACTGAGCCCTGGGGAACACCACTTGTGACCAGCTGCCTACTGGATTTGACTCCATTCACCACAACTTTTTGGGCCTGGCCATCCAGACAGGATTTAAGCCAGCAAAGCATATGCCGATCCAAGCCATGAGCAGCCAGTCTCTCCAGGAGAATGCTGTGGGAAATTATATCAAAGGCTTTACTAAAGTCCAGGTAGACAACATCCACAGCTTTTCCCTCATCCAATTACTGGGTCACCTTGTTATAAAAGGAGATCAGGTTAGCAGAGCAGGACCTGCCTTTCATAAACCCATGCTGACTGGGCCTGGTCACCTGGTTGTCCTGTATGTGCTGTGTGATGATCTGCTCCATGACCTTCCCTGTCATCATGGTCAGACTTACAGACCTGTAGTTCTCCAGATCCTCCTTCTGGCTCTTCTTGTGGATGGGTGTCACATTTGCTAACTTCTAGTCAACTGGGATTTTCCAGGTGAGCCAGGACTGCTGGTAAATGATTGACTGGCTTGGTGAGCACTTCCACCACCTCCCTCAGTACCCTCAGGTGGATCCCACCTGGCTCCATAGACCTGTGTGTGTCTAAGTGGTGTAGCAGGTCGCTAACCTTTTCCCTTTGGATTATGGCTGAAATGTATATATGCAGCTATATATATATATAAAAATATAGGCTAACTCAAGGGCAGGAAATTTAACACAAACCCTTCCATTATTTTCTGGAAACTAGGGAGAGCCCTTATGCAGTAGCCAGCAGCTCTACATGTCAATGTAACAAACATGATCAGAGCTTTAATTGGAACACTTGATAATTTTATTTCCATATAATATATCCGTAGTAGATTTGACAATTACTTTCTCATAGCTGTCACTGTACCAATATGCCTGTACCAAACACTGAAAAAATTATTTCATATCCCAAAGAATAATAAGGTCATTGCTATATATTAAAAATGGTACAATTTGGAAAATTTTTATTTGCCATCTCTTTGTGCCATGTAAATGTGATTCCAAGTTTTATTTTAAAACCATAAGGCTAACAGCTTCCATCACTAAAAGTAAATGCTGAGTTCCTCACATAAAAAAAATAAACCCCAAGACTCTGGAAACAGATGGAGCTTTAAGAAAATCCACACTCAGTAGAATAGTGAGTGTTGGACACACTGTTAAAGTGACTCACAAAAGAAATATTGCTGAGGTCAGTTTCGCCTCTCATCCTGGATTCCTCCCGGGAAGCTCCAATTCACTTCTTCTCTACCTCAGTTTATCTGACTGCAATACGGAGAAGACAGCCTGTGATTAATGAAAACTGATGTGACAATGCAAAATGTGAGCAGTGCATTTGGCACAATCTGAAGAAATCAAACATGAAACCTTCTGCAGTGGATTTGCAGTCTAATTGAGGTGCAAGTCAAAACAGCCTATCAACATACAGAGAACGTAGTGAACTTGGATATACCAGATGTAATGCAGCAACTGTACAGTGGCATGGGTTTTTGTAATAATCCATGAAAAATTAGTTAAGGAAGCTGCACGGTACATGACCCAGGATTATTAAAAATAATTTAAAATACAGCAAAAACTGCTTCCTCCTATTCCAGGCCTCACTGCATGTCTCATTCTCCAGCTTCAGCCAGAAAGCTGTGTAATAGGTTGGAGCGTCTGCAACCACCCCCGTCGACATGTCTTTAGGTATCATGGCTGTAATGGGGTGAAACAGGGATAGAAGGCAGTTTTTTCCATTCTACTAACTTTTTACATAAAACTAAAATGTAGAATGTTTTTTGTTCATACAGATTAAACTAGAATATCTCTGAGATCATTTAATTCCCTGGTGTCATATTAAAAAAATAAAATATCCTTTTGCATGCACTTCTAAGAAGACTTTGACCTTACTTCAGTGTGTTATTTATCGGTATCTGGGTAAACTTTCCTGTGACAGATACAAATGTGGTTAATGAGATTTTAAAACATGTTTCTGAGTAGTTCGTTTAATTACATTACACTGGCTTAAAGTGACCTTTAAAGGCCACTCTCTACTAACTTGTTCCTCTACAATTACTTGAGCGCTATCTACCATTTTAAAAAGGGAAAACCTTACACTGAATAATAATGAGGAAATAATGGTCCTTGTACCCTTGCCTAATGAACATCACAATGGAATTTCAGACTTTAACATCCCTTATTGAAAGGGTAAAACTGAGAGGTAAGGAGAAAGTTTTCTACAAGTCCCCATTAAGAAAGAACAAAAAGTTCCAACTCATCAATGTCTGCAGACAGACTTGGTGGGCTTTTGTCTCATTAACATTTAGAAACACCTTTACTCTCATCCTTAGAATCCAAAATTTTCAAAAATACTGATCAGGCAGGCCCAGCTGCTTGCTTACTTAACTTTATTTAATTTTGCTATTTAATTTGTATTCAAGAGTAGGAAAAAAGTTAAATGCCCTCTTTCACTGGAGTTCTCAGTAGCTCCCTGGCACAACAGGGGACAGTTCTGCTACACTTTTCCATGCTTTTCAAGAATCCTGGTATCCAAACTCATGGAGGTTACAATGGATTCCCTGTCATCTTGAGATACTACAGGATATAAGAGAAAACATGTGAGATATTATGACAACAGCAGCAAGATACTTTTGTAGTCCTTCTTTTCGCTTAGTTAGAAACATTCACAGGGGTTACCCCAAAAAACAGGCTAGGTATATACCACTAAACAAGACAGAACCAAGGAACAACCTGGAGTACTGTATTCATGATGGTCCGTCCTGCTGGCTATCACAGTTATTAACAGAATTTTAGCCCATGCCAACTGGCACTCACCAAGAAAATGTCTAGAAAACTTTGGAGGACAGCATCCACAGGGGATAATTTTCAATATATCATATGGACAAGACTGAAACAGGTTTTTCTTCCTCTAAAACAGTCCTCCAACAGTACCTGAGTCCCAGGGAGTATTGTGATGAATCAAGAGATGGCAAGTTTCCTCACTGATCTGCATTGCCCTGGAATGCAGTAAAGGTATATGGCAATCTGGGCACCTTTGGCTCTGACCCAGACAAACTGTTACTTGAGGAGTGCTTCTGTCATCATAAATACAATTAGCGTCAATACTTCATCACTTCCTTCCTTCAAATTTTCTCCACATCTTTCATCAGCTGAGCTTGAGACTGGTAAACTAATGGACAATGCACATGTAGGAGAACTGGGAATCTGTCTGAGCAACTGAGCTACTGGTTGGGTTATTCGCTCTTCTTATCTTAAAAGCAGATGGGCAGATTCCACATTTTTATGAGAGTAACTCCCAGGAGCCTTAGCAATATTTGGATCCGTTTGCATCAGGACTGAATTTAATATGCAAACATATATCGTCAGTGTTTGATTATCTGTATGATCTGTTGATTCCAGCTGAGTACCCTTGCTGGGTTTATTCCTTCCGTGTGAGTTTTCGGGATGTCTTTCCCTTAACAACTACATAACTGTGCACTACTGAATGACTTGAATAGATCATAATTATCCAAATTTACTGCAAGTGGGATACTGTAGGTGGCTAATAGAATCAAGTCTTTCATAGATGTTTCATTCGGTCTCATAAACTTTGCTTCATTAAAAATAGAAGGGATGAGCAAACAAAAAATTCTACATCCTCTCAAAAATGCAAGATAACGTAAAGAAATGGAGGCTATCTGTCTGAACAGACCAATCAGAAGAGTATACTTCCTTAAGGTTGCACTAGAAAATAAACGTGACAGTATTTCCTTTGCCAGAGAAAAGCTATTACCCTCCAGCCAAGCCAATGTAATAGATCATGCAACTACTCATCTACCACAGGGAAAAGTTGGGTATACATGTTTCTCTTAGTTCAGACTTTTTTTCTGCTCTTCTGGCCATATTGTATGTTCTGTCTCAGATGTCTCATGTCTCCTTATCTCAACATGTTCTGATTCTTTGCTCTTACTGTTTGTAATTGGTAACTATTACTTGGTGCTCCACCTGGCATCTGCAGAGAGTTACTGGCTGGTCCCCTGCCTTTGGTAGAAGTTAGGAGGCTTCTTTTAAATATTTACTCTCTAGTAACAGTTAATTTCTATACCTAATTACTGACAAGGCCTCTCATTCTTAAATTTTTTTTTGTTCGCAACCTACAATATGGTCTGACACAAAATGAAAAAATCAAGGGTCATGTAATTTATGCTACTTCAGCAAAGGACAAAAGCTGGTTTTATGGCTTATAATAAATTAACTAATTCTAGTCTAATGTACAAAAAAGAGATACAGGAAATACAAAAAAGAGCTTTGCAGTGAGACAGCGCTTTATGAAGATGGCCATGTATTTTGTAATAAATGATACTATTTTTAGAAAACAAGGTTTTTCATGGCTGTAGTACAAGAGCCTTCTTTACTTAGAGGTGGATGTAATTTAATTTTCATGTCCTGGAAAACATTTTGAATCTCCATCTTGCACCTTTTCTTCTGCGTGATGAAATTATGACCTTTGGGAGATTTTCATGAACATGAGAGAAGGAGTGCATCCAGCCAAAGGAGGCAACAGGTCTTTTGGACAATTACCTAGCCATGAGTGCCCTCAGCTGGCACACAGAGAATGAAGCCAAGGCATGGCTTTGCCTGATCCCATGTATCAAATTTCTGAAGAAAATTCTAAAGTAGGCCACAGTAGGCCAGCTATGCCTACCAGAGTCATTCATTAAATATTCACTAGGAGAAAGAACGATTCAATATACCAAAGGTCAATTTTCCTGCAACGCTAGGTAACCAGATCTCTGTTTTAAGAGATTCCTGATAATTCAAATACAGAAAAGAATGAAGAAAATATTCTTACAATCCCATAGTTTAGTGCAGTAACACCAATCATAGATGATGACTGTGGTTTCTATGCTGGATAAAAGAGCAGCTTGAACTTTTATCACTCACAGTCTAAATTAAAGTTGTAAGTACTTGTCTGCTTAGCCAGGGTAACAGGCACAGCAGTTTTGACCAGAGATGCCTCCAGACCACTGAGAGTTTTCAGAGAAGGTTAACATTTTAATTCTTTGCAATCTTCTGAAAAACAATGTATTTTATCACAAATTTACCAACTATCTCAAGAGGGTTAGCTAGAATTCCTGTTTCCAGCAGTTGCCCCACTTGGAGAACTAGGAAGATGGCAAACCATCAGGCTCGACTATGCTGCAGAAGTGGGGCAGCCACAAAAGTCACCAGCTGAAAGGATCGCTCACCCAGGATGTGTAAAAGGTGGGTCTGGTGGAGGAGAAGCACATGCAGCCAGATACACCCTCTGCAGACAGTGTCTGGTGGCTGGTACACTGCCAACCACGCCCAGCAGGCTGTCTCCAGGTAGTCCTTGGGCTGTTCACAAATGATAGGCAGAGCTCTCTGCAGCTGAATGCTTTGAAGACTGGTCATGGACAGAAACATAGACCAAGCCCGCATCTTCACTGATGCTTAAATTAAAAAATTCTCCATCTCAAGAAAACAATTTCAACATGACAAGTTATTTCAATGTGAAAACAGTTCTGTATGATGATCTGCATGGTCTCCTCACCACAATGAGTTTCAACTCTGACATGCCTCCACACTAGTAGGTGCAATTTGACTCAGTTATGTTTAATTAAGTGCTGCACGT
This sequence comes from Pterocles gutturalis, assembly GCF_000699245.1. Classification (NCBI taxonomy): domain Eukaryota; kingdom Metazoa; phylum Chordata; class Aves; order Pterocliformes; family Pteroclidae; genus Pterocles; species Pterocles gutturalis. Next base: position 120,586 of record NW_010117936.1, read on the forward strand.
GAAGTGTGTCAAGTTTTCCTGTCGTGCTCATCACTGCAGGATGTGTTTCTATGACATAGGTACCAGGACACTTCCTGCCAGATTAGACATCTTTGTGCAGATGTTCAAGCTGGTTGTTAATTAAACAAGACTTTATTTATTTTCATATCCATTCTCTTCTATCAGGAAATACACTCAGTATTTTTGTTTTTCTTTTCTCCTTCCTTCCCTCCACTTCTTCCATTGTAAACAATATGCTTTCACTCATTTTTTCTGTTTCAATAGTACATCTATTTCTGTGACAGTCCGAGAGTTCTATGCATATTATTTCTCACTGTTGATAGGTCATCTGTACATTGGTTTCACAAGAACTCTTTTTAACATTGCAATAACCCACGACAAGTGAACAGAAAATACAGAAACAGTAGATTTAGCTTAAGCCTGGAAAAAAAAGATATGCTCCTACTAGCACCCAAAATCCTACTTTGGTCTATCACAAGTGTCATTACAAAGCATTTACCAAAGTCAGTATGGCAAAAGTCTTAGCAAACCAGCATCTTCATGCTCGTTCAGCCACAAGCAAAATGGAAACTAGGCTTTTTACAGTCTAAACTCTGGACAAACAAGAAGGTACTGTTGTGAGTGTATTTCCAAATGCATCATATTTCTTTGGAAACATGGAAATCTGGAGTATCACTAGAACTGCTCGTACAAGCAGGCTGCCAGGTCACCTGTGTCAGCCTCCCTGATTGCCTGCCTGCTTGCCACTCAAGACAGACAGCTCTGCCAATTGGCATCTATAGAGCAAACTGAAATTGAAATGCTTACTGTTTTAATCTGCTCAAAGCAGCTGGTTTTCAGAAGATGCAGGACTTGGATGGGTTCTTAACATAAATTCTCAAAGAGGGAAAGGGACACCTAACAAAACCATCAAATTGTGCCATATTTGTTATATATCTGCTACCTTAGAATAAACATTCCCTAAATACCACCACAATACAATTTACTCTGACAAAAAAAAGTCTGAGCTTCTCCCAAAACTCATTTACAAGGGTATTGGTGAGCCCCTAACATGACCTCCAGATCTCTCCCTAACAGGCTTTTATGCCAAACAACAGGACTAAGGCAAAACTTACCGAAGTATTTCAGAGTTTCTTACCTAAGCAGGTCATAACATGCAATAAGATCATAAAATCAATTGCTGGAGGAAAACACCTTGAAAGTTTTATTACAAACTTGTGTAAAGGAACATGGTTCCCAAGCTCCCCACACATCTTTAAGCTTCCTCAGTGTCACGTTATAAATTAAATGAGTGTTAATGTTGACACTGGTCAACGTTTAGAGTCAATGCAGAGCATGGAAAGTGCAAAAAATATTGTTTCAAATAAAGCCTCACCACTATTAAAAGACCCAGAGAGGATCTTTTGCATCTAAATAGAGATGAAGCCATACACAGATTTCTTTACTTCTCCTAAGATTTGATACTATTAATGGTTTAAAAAAAAAACCTCTGTTCTGTTTCAAACTGAAAAAAAAAAAAATAAAATAAAAGGAAATAAATAGAACTATCCTGAAATGGTTTAGGCTATGACCTTCAGATTGAAATCACCTGATCCTCTGCCAAAAACCTAACTCTGATTATGTTTGTTTTATACGAAGCCATCGAGAGAACAGACAAGAAGTGACTAGATACAGCAAAATTAGAGATCTGAAGTTGTGGAGATTCAAGAGGACCTTGAAACACTCCACAGAAAGGCAGGAAGGGGAAACATGGTTTCTCCTTCCTTAGCCTCTGTATTGGAGTCCTTTTTTTCTGGGCAGGCATGATCTGCCATTGCACCAGTATAAGGTTCTGCTTTTAAAAGATTAATTTCTACACCTTCAATAAAACCTTTTATAAAATCAAAAGGATGATCACTGTGTCGCTGAGAACTGCTGATGGCACCAGTCAGGTTTAAGCAGAATGATGGTACATAGTGATACTATGAGCAAGCCCTGAGGCTGTGACAAGGTGATAAAGTGGCCTCCCAGGAGCAAGACAAAAGCTATGTTGGAATGACCTTGAAGTTGAGCCACTTATCTCCATCTCTTAGCTGGGCAAATTAGCTCAGCAATGGTGCCATATCCCCTCTCCAAGCTGCTTCCCATTTCCAGCTTGGGCTATTTCCACTATGAGTTGTGGAGGGGCCCCCAGTGCTGCTTCATTGGGGAAAGAAAGCTGAGAAGATGGAAATATCCATACACAACCAAGGGTCAAATTCTTCCTGAATTGTTTACAGTCAGCTAACATCAGGGACATATCTCTCGCTCTTTCCATCCAAACTGTTTTTTATAATGTTGCTGACAAGCATGTCTAGCTGTTACATAACAAATGCTCTTTTCCATCATTAAAAAGTAAATTTAAAAAACATGGTGAAGTACCTTTCTGGATATATTGTTGTACAAGCATGCAATTTGTTTTTCAAAAGCTGAGAGATAAACTAGATTACTTCCTACATTTATTTTTTTAAACCATGGGTTTATCAGCATTAGACTAATCAAAAGAAAGAAAATACGTTTGTGGTATTTTGAAAAGTGCACAGCATGCTGGTGGGGCGAGTAGTTTCTTATGTGCAAGTTCGCCAAAGCACAGGCTGCAGTTACCGAAGAAGACAAAACAAACTCCAAACAGAAAAGTGTGTCTAGTTAGTAAAATGCATTATTAATAGGAACAGCACTGGAAGAACAGGCAAAAATCCATGTATAATAGAGGTTGTCGCTTGGGAAGTCACAGCAGTTCCCACCAGAGTGCTCTTCTGTTTTAAGGTATTATGCCAGGACAGCAGTCAAATGCAGTTTTGTAAAGAATTAGGATGAGCTAATATTAGAATATTGGTTGTTTGCATTGCAGGGTATGTGTAACTAGACAAATGGAGACACATGCAAGTTCATTTTCCTGTGTTCTAAATTGGATAGCTGTGTTCCAGGTCTGTTCTGTCCAGCCAGGTCTGGTCCGAATGACGTACAGCTGTGTTTGCAACAACTCTTCTCCAAATTAACATAGCTTATTCCTTTGTACATTGCTTAATGCAAGGAAGTAGATCTTTCCATTACTCATCTGGATTGGAAGCATTTACTTTCAAGTATTCCCCTTGCTTGGGATACATGCTCTGGATAGTTTTTGCACCTTTGACTTAGAGAAATTACAGTCACCTTTTACAGTCACATCTTAGAAGTCCTCAGTATAACTGGTGCAAACTAGAACCTTCTGAAATCAAGAACTTCTCTTGCAGATTTATTTGTGTTTCTTTCTGTGCATCTACTCATGATACAAGACATTATTCCCTAGCTTGCTGTTCTAGCCTATCACTATTCACCTGAAGTGCTTTAAATGCAGTGCTTTGGTGATGAAGCTGTGAAGAGCAGAAATGTGGTTGCAGACGGCCTTACTGGGCAACAGATACCATAGTTTGTAACGATACTTTCTTTCTCTCCAGATCTACCCCATCATATCAATCTATCTTTCTGTTTTTGCCGGTCAGTACTATTCCTCTTCCTGTATTTAGTGCCACCAGTGATGTTTATAGAAGCAATCTGCTTGCTTCCACCATCTCTTTCACAACTCTCCCTTTCTGTTCCAGACTGAGTCCAGGATAACTGGTTTCTGGGCAGCCTTCTTCACTGACTCCTTAATTTTTTGCTGTATGGAAGGAGTTGTCTTGACAGCAGTATTTCCTGGAGAAATTCTGGTTAACTGGAATAAAAAAAACTGTGGAGATACAGAACTGAATGGTAAACTACTCTGTGTGGAAGGAAAAAGATCACAACATTGTGAAATATCCCAGTTTAAGATGAGGTATGAAACTCGATACAGTATTTTCTTAGGGTACACATATAATTTGGTGGATTGTTATATGCCTTTTCCTTCCATAATACTGTAGAAAGACTCTTGATTTATACTCCACCAAAAAAAAAAAAAAAAAAAAAAAAAGCAACCAAAAAAAAACCCCAAAAACCCCAAAAACTGCAAACCAACAACAAATCCTACAGTGTCAGGCAAAGGTGAGAAAAGTTTTTGTTCACAGCCTAAATTGTGCCAAGATAATATCATGGCACTAGACAATGTGGATCTACACAATGTGACCATTCTTCCTCTTTCTCTGTTCAAAAGTAAAATAATTGCATTTCAACCATCGTCATTAGACTTTAAAGTTGGCAACACCCATGGCACAGTGGGAATGATTCACTTTTTTGCTTTCTGTTATTTTGGACACTACAGAGGTAAGTATGTGCTTAATATTTAGCTCGTATTCTGAATATCTTCACAATACAGATGAAAGATGAGTTCCCAGCCATCCACATGCCTAGCAAAATACTCTGTATAACAGATGTCACAGACCCTCTCTGCGGACCATCTAAATCACCCTCTGTACAATCATGATTCACATTTTCTTCTGTTTTCTCAGCACACAAGTATTCTGGTCCCTACCAGAGTGAGTGCAGAGATCAGGCAGAACTCACTCCAGCTCTTGTGTAAAAGGAACTGCCTCTGAGGGGACAGCTTGTGAGTGATTGTGGACGGGAGTCACTGCTGGGAACGCAGTCTGCAAAGAAGGGGACTCACTGCGGTGTGGCCAGGGGAATGATAAGCCTTTCTGCCAAGACTGTTATTCCTTATTACTGGAACAAATCTTTCGGTTTTTTGTCACTGAGGCTAAGTTTGAGTAATATTTTAGTGAATTTATTTTGAATTGGAAACTGGACCTATTCCTAACACATCTTTGTAAACCAGAGGTTAAAAAGATATGGCAAAGGTATACTTACCCACCCCAGGAGTGCCAGACAGAGATTAGGTAGGGCACAGGATGTTTTAACCTCATTGATACATAGCAGGCTTTCAAACACGTCTGTTTAAATATTTGCCATATAGCACAATCTAATTCCTGTACCCAGAGAGAATGAATACGCAGCTTAGATCATTAACAGCAAAATCCATCTTGCAGCTGAAAGGCAATTAGGTATTTCAGGATTATTCCAGCCTTTAATTTTGCCAAGATAAACACATCACAGCGGGGAAATCTATATGCTGTTTACACTGTATAGAACACACCTCTTTGGCTGAGCAGGACCAGTGGAAAGATATGATTGTCAAGATAGACCTACTTAAAATGAACAGACTGGTATAGTATTTTCATTATTTTCATCTTTTTTGCATCTATCATGTCAAGTTTTCAGCATCTCTGCTCTCGGATCAAGGCAGTGTGACATTATTTAAAAAAAAGGAGTTTTCACTTTATGGATATTATTTTATATACTAAGAGGGATTCAAATAAGACCATTATTGAAAATCTTTCCTCTTTTTAAGCATACTTTGTTTAATTGAACTCATTCATGTTATGTCCTCTTTTGTAAAGGAATAGTATTCATATAGGAATAACACCATCGCCATAAAAAGTATATGTAGTCACAGTTCTGTGTTTTTTTCTGTCGACATGTTACCCTAGACCAAGTAGACAGAAAACATTGAAGAATTTTTCCTTACCCCTCACAATTAATTGACTTAATGCAGCAAATAATCAATACAGACAGACCATAAGAATTTTTGACTGAGGATATCCTTGTGAAGTTAAAAGATGTGCAGCTTTACCACTCTTAGTGGCAAAATTTAGTAAAGTTACTCTGCCTGTTGGTGAAGGCTGGGAAATGACAGACTGAGTAGCAGTTCAGCTCAAAAAAAAAAAAAAAAAAAAAGGGACTGAGCAAAGTCCTAAGCAGCCTGAGACTTTTCTATAGAAAAGGAAACAAAATATTTGCTGGCTGTGTCACCTCAGTGAGGTCTATGTACTTTTTGTACATGTGCCAGAAAGCATAAGTGTTTACACAATTCACAATTTTTTTTTTACAGTCTCGCTTCTAACAGTAGTTCCATGGAGCTTCTATATTTTTTAGGTTCCTTCTGCTTAGGGCTAATGAGGTTTCAACATCAATCTCTATGAAAGAAAGTCTGAACCAACTATTTTTCATTCATATATTGGGATGAATGAAAGTGACTCTTGCAGAGTCTGTCAGCTTTACCAGGGCTCAAACTTTCTTCAATGAACTGTATTAGTAATTCTACTTATTTTTCTGATTCATCCTTATCTTTCACACACATGTCAATATTCTAATCTCATATCATTAAAAGATGACAAAGCTTAGCAGACATTTCTTTTTTGGTAAGTACTTCTCTCTCGATGAAATTTTTTCTCTTAGCCAAAAATCTAGCTTGACTGGAATGATAACATCTTTGTACTTGACATGATTTTGCTATTAGTTTGAAGTATTTCTATCATGACAGAAAATAAAATTCCATTACTGCAAACCAAATCCTCAGGTCGTTTCTTAATTGCTATCTGACAATGAGTGTGATTGACTGCAAATTGATAAAAAGCCCCAGGAATTTAAAAGTTGTATGCATTTAAATAATAGAGTGTAAGTTATTGCATAAGTTACTGTTAATGTACAGCAATGTATTTTACCTGTGCTTGCATTTTATCTATGGATGATATGCATGTAACAATGTGCAAAAGCTTGGGTTCATGTGATTATGCTACTTATGATGTTGTTACTTAGTGATAAAGATGGTGAAAATAACCCACCTTTACTGCTTTGCAAATCTGTAAATAATAAAATGGAATTTACTTCTTATTGCTTCTGTCTTATGGTACGCATGCATTTTTTCCTTGTCTTTATTGTCCCCATTTGGTGGCTAATGCATTACTTGGTTCAAAGAGGGGAATAGGCTGAAAATAGCACTTTCTTAATCTTTCTCTAAACAAAAGGGAGTATTAAGACTGAAATATAATTAACACTTGCTATGCATTTGAGACAGTGATTGTTGAGATTTTGTGCTCTCCAGTGTGTAACAGAGAGTTAAATAGTGTCCTATCTCTCCATTTCTTCTATCCAAGATGAACGTGAACAAGTACTGCTGTAGATACAAACTATATCCAGTAAACAAGAAGAAATATAGTTAGACCTGCAAATCCAGGAAAAATAAAGCAAAAACCTATCAACACTTTACATGCACACACAGACCTCCCTTTGATCTCCAGAGCAATTTGGTAACATCACCTGTCCTACACTGAAATACCCATTCATTACATCAGTCCCAGGCTGCAGTCCAAAAGTTGCACTAGAACACACCTTGAATGATGGATCAGGTGTGTAGAGTTAGAATTTACCTTAGCTTTGTTTCCCCATAAAATATCTTGAAACTTATTCCTCTTCGCACATCTGAATTTGGCCATTTCTCTTACACTTATTGACCTAATACGCAAAGGATTGAGCCCTGGCTGTATGAGTTTGAAGAACATTACCATAGAGCTTTTTCGGGTTTGAAGAAAATTTGTTGTCGTGTCGTATTACCCTACCCTGAGTACATTTTGAAATAAACCCCTATATGGATTTAAGTAGACCCCAAGTCCACATGATGCAGTTTCTTAGGGGGTCCCCTCTACTCCAGAACCTCCAGCTGCTGGTCCAAACACTGAAGTGAAGCTGCTTTAGCAGTATGGGCACTGGCTTACAAAACAGCTTATGTTCAGTGGTGGCACATTTGACATATCCATGCAAGCAATGGCACATACCCTGTTTCCAGCACCACAGCAGGAAGGGTGGATGTGGCATCCCCAGCAGACTGATGGGGATTTGAATGCAGACAGCAGCCTCAAAGGAAATACCCTCCAGTGGGAAGGCAGCAGGCAGCAGGGGAGCTGTTTGGACACGCTGCCTCATACCAGTTACCAGAGAGCACTGACATTCAAGATTCCTACTTTGATCTCAGTCCTGAGGAGCTGGGAGGCAAGCTCAAAGGAGAAAACAGCTGAAAACAAACTATCCAGGTTTAGCTGAATATAGCAGTGGGAGAATTCTTCTCTCTGCTAACATTGGTGACATCCTATTCTCCTCCACAAACAGTCCTCTTTGCTGAGTTAGTTTGGGGTTTATAACTGTTATGCAAGGGTAAAGTTTAAACTTTTATGTATTTTCCTGAAATGGCATTTATAGCTGCGAGCAGCTGCATAAACTTTGTTTACTTGCCACTTCTACAATAATGCATACATTCTGCAACTGCTGATCTTCCTTCCCTTAATGCTCTTTTGTCCACCTGAAAGTGAGAATATCCAGAGACCTGCACTATGGGTAAGTTTACTCAGTCTAAGCACAGGCAACAAGGGGGAAAACACTACTCACCATAGTACATCGGCTTCTGAGTGCCACCAGGCAAGACTGGAAGCAACAGCACATCAAGAGAGGCCTGTGGGAGAACCAATAGCTCCTGAATCCCAAATACAATGGGAGTTTTAAGCTTCTGTTTTGCAAAAGGAAAAGTACCATGGATAGTATGATCACCTGGGTTCTTTGCTGTTCTGCTTGTCCCAGCTCCATCTAACTTCTAATCACGTGTTTTACTTCTAAGTTATGAAAGAAAAACATAATCTAGCTGCCCCTTGAGAAGATTGCCATCATTATGCAGTACACCAACATCTTTCAGAGCCGTAAACCTCATAACACTTCCAGATAAATAAAACAAACATTTTGGTGGTGTTTGTACTTGCTTCTTTAGAGAAAGTGGTTAAGATGATGGGTTTTTTTTCATTTTGTTTTGGTTTTTTGTTTGTTTTTGTTTTAATTAGTTCTTTAAAATATAATTTGTGGCAGGGACTTTCAGAAATGCTTTTTTGAAAGTCAGATATATCTATTTGGACTTCAGGTGCCTGCAATGACTCATTATTCTAACCTTCTAAAAAACCCAGAAGCTCCCTGAAAATCCCACTGTCTTGTTTTTTTGAATAAATCAGCAACAGCATAGGAAAACCACAGACTCATCATGCCCATATTTAAAAACAAAAATCATTAGCCCAAAGCAAGTTTAATTAAACTTACAAAGAGTTTACAATGCAGAAGAAATAGGTCAGGAAGGAATAATATAAAACAAAATTACTTTTTGAAAATAGTCCAGGAAAAGCAAGGCAAGTTTGAACCCAGCCACTAATGATATCAGGGAGGAGATGGGATTGTGAAGGGTAAAAAAGTCACGGGAAAAACAAGGATATATTTTATCTAAACATAGCTGCAGAGCATTCCTGTTGGTTATTTTGTGAGGAGTGTTACTTTTCCACATGTGGCTTGTGGTACAAAGAAGAGGTTAGGCTCTAGCCTAGGGCTTTTTGCACGTAGTACTATTTAGCCAGTATGTCTCTGAATAATACAAATTATCCAAGCACTCTTTAAAAAGCTTGGCTTTCTGGCACATGAAGCAGAAGTTCTGACATAGCTGCTTTGTGACGTTGGACTCTCAGCCTATGTAACACAGGTGTGAGTCACATCGACTTATCAGTGTTAGTGTCTAGAATTTTATATTGGTGATAAGTTTGTACAATATCTGTAGGATCATTCTGTAATCAAGATCCAAAAAATCAAGTGGGTTCATCTTCTCCATTTCCTCCTGTCTTTTGATGATAACTCAAGAAATTCAGATACATCAGAGCAAACTTCCAGTAAGGAGCAACTTTTTCATTGTCTCAGTCCCCAAATGTAGTAGGCTTTATCATGTCTTTCCATCTCATATATCAAAACATTATTCTTACAATCAAACTACTTTTCCTGAGATGCTGGTTCTTGAGTGCAATAATCTTCAAACAAAAAATGGAAACTTCTGGGGCAATAAAATAATCCTCAAAAGCTACAAAGGGAACTTATTAAAAAAAAAAAAATCAAGTGACTTCAGAAAAAACCTGCTTAGCCTTTGATGAGGGTCACTCAGTCATGCAGGACTTACTAATCATAGAACCATAGAATGGTTTGGGTTGGAAGGGACCTTAAAGATCATTTAGGTCCAACGCCCCTGCCATAGACAGGGTCACCTCCCATTAGACCAGGTTGCTCAAAGCCTCATCCAGCCTGGCCTTGAACACCACCAGGCATGATGGGGCATCCACAGCTTCCCTGGGCAACCTCTTCCAGTGTCTCAGTACCTACAGGTGCATCTCATCAGGTCCCATGGATTTGTGCACCTTCAGGGTCCTTAGATGTTCTTTAACCTGATCTTCTCCTACAGTGGGTGGTTCTTCATTCTTCCTGTCCCTGACCGTCTTCTGTGACTTGGGAAGTGTGGCTTGAGCACTTGCTGGTGAAGGCTGAAGCAAAAAAGTTGTTGAGTACCTCAGCTTTTTCCATGTCCTGGGTAACCAGGACTCCCTTTTCCTTATGGAGAGGGGCCACATTTTCCTTGGACTTCCTTTTATCACTGATGTACCTGTAGAAGCTTTTCTTGTTGCCCTTTGTGTTCCTGGTCAGATTTAATTCTATCAGGGCTTTACCTTTTCTAACCTGATCCCTGGCTGTTCAGATGGTTGCTCTGTATTCCTCCCAGGCTACCTGTCCTTGCTTCCACCCTCTGTAGGCTTCCCTTTTTGTGTTTGATTTTGCCCAGGAACTCCTTTTTCATCCATGCAGGTCTCCTGGCATTTTTGAACAACTTCCTCTTTTTTTGGGATGCATCGCTCCTGAGCCTGGAGGAGATGACCCTTGAATAGTAACCAGCTTTCTTGGGCCCTTCTTCCCTCCCGGGCTTTATACCATGGTATTGCTAAGTGCTTTTGTCAATTCTTTGAACTCACATGTCAATTATTTCACTTTCTCTTGGGTTCTGCAGTACTGAATGTTTTCCACTAAAGTAATGTGGTAAACGTTTTCCCTCTGCAACTCAACTTCCCCATTTTAGGGGTGTTGAAAACTAATCTGTTGTTCAGTATGTGCATGAGTTCTGCTTTTGGCTTCCTCATGTTTCCATCCCTGCTGGGTACTGTGAAACATTTTCTGCTTCTTCTAGCTTCTTCCCTGTCAGTTCGGGTATGGCTTTCTGATGTTATTATTAAAACACTAATGACACAGCTGTCAAATTATGAATAGATATCTTGATTTCTTTTTACTCTTTGAACCTGTCCCATTTTCCTTCCTGAGTTGTTTAAGCCTGGTGGTTATTTACAAAACTGGCCCACTCATATTTGCATGCACTGATTCAGAGCTCTGCTGCACATCTGGCTCCGTGTCAGCCTGAATCCAAAGTCAGAGCAGATGCTGGAAAAAAGCCGTTGTGACCACCACATACTTGCCAAAGACAGGCACAGCTTTCCTATGGCACTTCAGCAATATGAGCAGACAGCTGCAGGAATTCAAATATTTGAAGCAAAGACCTCTAAACAGTACAGAGACACCTCCTCCTCCTCCTCCTCCTCCACAGAGATAAACAAGGAATTTTCAGGAGAAATGTGCAATCCCAAGGTAGGACAGCATTTAAGAAGAATGAATTACAGGCAGGTGGTTGCAGTGCAGGTAATGTGAGGGTAATCATGAAAGACCAATCTAACTTATTCCCAGAAGAATGATGACCAAGAAACCTATAGACAGGAGCTTGGGGATGCCATGAAGCAGCCGGACTGGACTGAAACACATCTGTCAGCTTTTGGGACAGTGGAGATATTTCTCACTCTGGAACAGCTGACCTAAAGGGTCCAGACTCTTCCCATTACCTTAGGTAAAACAGAAATAACACTGCCAATATTTTTATTTCCTGTGTGTTTCATAATTAGAGTTGTCACAAAATTAACTCTTTTATAGCAGCAGGATGGGTAGTTTTATGAACTGCAAGCAACAATTTAGACTCATGTCTTGAGTCAGACTGTGCTAGCCCAATACTGTCAAGAAGGCAGGTCTGTCTGGCTGCCTCAGGCAGGGGACGTTAATGAGTGAAACCAGTATCACCTCATATATCAGCATCTCTTCTAATGGCTGGTGTCGCTCCAGAAAAATGTCTGTTATTTCAGTTCCTCTACGCTATTCTCACATGGGAAGATATGCCTGTCATGACATGCCATGCCCCAGTCCTGACAGACATATTAGGGAGAAGTCCTTTCCTACTGTGGGTTTGAATCTCCTCTCCAGGATTCAGGAACAAGCATGAAACAGCAGGAAACCCTTCCCGGCCACTGCCCTATAGTTTGGCTTCTGTGGAGACTTTGGGGCCTCCAAGCACACTTCAAATAAAAAAATATAGAGGTTGTGCCTCCTTTCATTCACCAGCATTGCTATTGCTGCCAAGGAGAAAAAAAAAAAAAAAAACCTGTTGCTTTTACAGAGAATAACAGAATGGCTGAAGTTGGTTCATGACCAGATGGCTTTTGAATATTGTCTCTTGTCCTTCACCAGGCACCACTGGAAGGAGCATGTCTCTGTTGCCTTTGCACCCTCCTTTCAGTTATACGTACACGTTGATAAGATCTCACCTGAGTGCAGCAGCTGCATGCAGATAGTTGCCTCCTCTGCCAAAACCTCACCAGGAATTGAGAAGTGACTGCTCTAAGGGCAGACAGTTTTTCCCCCTCATTAGTTTTTCTGTCATCTTCATGCACAGCAATTTTGAGGGAGTGCATATACCAGCTGTTTGTTTATCCTTCCTTAACAACGATTCTATCAGCTCTGCTTTCTTCAGTGAATAAACTGGCTGTGATACCACCTTGTAGTCACTAAGCATAGAACATAAATGTCTTAGTGTTTTTCCTCCTTAAGCTGACACTTGAAACACCTGTGGCCTGCAGCAACCTCTCCCCAGGTCTATGAGGGTCTGCCCAGCCAGGGTATGACTCTACAGGTCCTTGTTCTCCAAAGTTACCTTCTCTTCCAGAACTCCTAAAGACTGCTCCCTGTCTTGGCCCCAGTAAAGAGCAGCTGCAAGGAAAACCATGCAAGAAGTTCCCAGAGTAGCAAAGAAATTATTTGATGTACTCTGCTATGGCAAGAAATAACAAGAATTATCATGGACCAGAGATGTGACTTTGGAGGTGCCCATCTAAGTGCCTGCAGTTCTGGCAGAACCAAATAAAGGCACATATGAATGACCACATATGACACAGAATTTAAAAAAAAAAAAAAAAAAAAAAAAAAGGGTAAACAGTTATAAAAAACTTAATTTAAAAAAAAAAAAAAAAAAAAAAAAAAGGTGTACCAGTTATCAAATACTTAAGCTGTGTGAACTGCATGTATGACATACGCATTGGAGTACCACTACAGACAGCTTTCAAACTGTCTCAGCACAGCAGCTTTGCTTCTGAGTGAGATTGTTATTTGTGTTCTTAAGAGGGCAGGATAATTGAGGTGAATCTCTGCAAAATAATTGGACATCTTAAGTGCCACTGGAGATTTTTAACTTCAGCTAACTGAACCATATGCCCAGGACCTGTTTCCACTCTTTCAAGACTTGACACAGTCTTCATATCAAGGGTGATGTGGGAAGGATTTGCTGACACTAAGGCAATGAATGTCTTGAAAGTAATGGAGAGGATATTGACCTTAATGACAGAGGCCCTGGGATGCAATACCAATTCTTCCATTCCTCTTCCCAGTTACCACGTTGAATGTAATCACTCCTGTTAATTCTGTCTATCTCGGAAATAAATCAGCTTTCTGATTTCTCTGCAGTTGGTGAGTGCTCACTTAGTTTTGTACCAGGTTTGAGTAATCTGATTGATTTATTTACTTATTTTTCTTATGCTCTTCCCAGAATGCACACAGCTTCTGGGATTGCTGAAAGACTGATGAAAGAAGAGATAAGGTATTACTGCCAGTCACAGTAAGCGCCTAGATGACTAACACCAAAGACTTGTGGCAAAATGAATTTTGGCAGTGTTTTGATGATCCTTCTCACTTCCCAACAAGTATTTATATCTGATACTGCACAGAACAGAAGTAAAATAACAAATAACATTTCGTGTTCAGTATTGCTCACTTTCATCACTTTCATTTATGCGTTTTTTTACAGTTACTAAAAAAGAACTAAAATATTTCCTAGAGTTTGCATAGGAAAGAATATGTTCCTACTTTATCCTGTCTTTCAAATAGTTACATACAAACTTTGCTAGGTGAGGAAATCATGTGTATAGGAAACAGCTAGCAACAGAAAAACAGTTTTGTTAAGTGTTCTTAAACTGTGCCCTAAAAAAAATCCTTTTATTTAGAATGGGCTATTCATAGTCATTGACAAAATGTGCTTTTTCATTTCTTTCTTTGGTCATTACTTCTCTAGGTTATATCATAATTATCAATGTATGTAGACACATCTACTGACTTTGATGTGGCTTTGCTTGAGTTTAAGGGTTCATGGTTCTAGGTATATGGGAAATGGTGCTTTGAGTGGAATGAACTCCTGGAAAGACAAGTCTACAGGAACACAATTTTACAGTTACACGTATAATCTGCAACAGAAAAGTAATGTGAGCTTGATTTAGTGTTGTACATAGTACAAGTAATCATACAGATTATTCTTGTACAATGTACAGCAATCGTAGAAAAACAAGACCAAAAGAGGACACTGTCTAAAGCTGATCTCTTGCACAGTACGCATCTTAAATTTAATCTAATTTTTAGATTTTTTTGTTTTTCCCACGCAAAAAGAACATCTTGACTGCCAAAGGCCCACCAACACCATTAACAAGTTCTCCCAATGATTACTTAACCTTTCAGTGAAAAATATATTTTTTCCCCTATAAATGTAAAGATACAATTTACAGCTCTTGGATTTTGCGTCTAATAGATTGAAGAACCCTTTATTACCAAAAGTATATTCCAGAATCAAATATTTATTAATATACACTAGCCAATTTTTTTATTATTCAACCTTTTTTAAAAGATAAAGGGCAAAGATTCCAGAGCATTTCAGTAGGAAATGTGTTTTCCAGTTCCATCATTACTATGATGTCTTTTCTCTGTTGATTGATAGCCTTCTTAGACTGATGTGAAGACTGGACACATTCACAAACTCTGTGTTGTGACTTACAAATACAGAAGGAATGTATATGACATTTGAGACACCTGTTCACACATTTCAGAATCATATTCTTGCATACGATCACAGCTTTTCATTGGGAGGTCACATTCAGCTGAATAGTCACTAGAGTTCTTTTCATGTGTCACAGCTTTCCAAAACTAGACTCTTTGTCGTTTATGTATGGTTTACATCCCTCCTACTTAATTCTATAATTTGAAATCTAATATAGATAAGGCTAAAAAACTAGCTGTTTTAAAACTAGATTGCAGTTTCCTTGTACAGAGGACTCTTTATTGGTATTAATTTCATGTTTTATTCTAGTTCAGTAATCCAGATCGTAAAAAACTAATAATTATTCCAAGGATAAATATATTGTGGTGGCTCCTTCCACCTAAACATCATCTCACTGATTTCCAGTCACTCAAACAACATTAGGATTCTGTACTGAACATTGAATTCATCGTGAACACCAGAACAGTCAGAAGCAGATTATGGCAGAACATGAATAAAAGCAAGTTAATATAAAGAGATGGAAAACTTTAATGTCACTCCAGAACTAATTTTAGACTAAAAAGTGCAGAATTTTATCAAGCTATCATTAATTATCAAAGCATCTGTATAAAAAATGCCATAGAAATAAGAAGTAAAGTTTCTCCTGATTTTACTTGATAAATTGTCATGCTTCATACTTGAACAAGTGTGTTTATGAATTCATTTGGATTCCTACAGAAAAAGTGATTTAATAAATAGAAATAGTCTTGTGCATAACTGTGTAAATGTCTTTTAACAGTGCAAATCAGATAAAGTATTTTACAGGACACAGAAGAAAACAACAGCTAGGTCGAACTTCGTTTGTTCTCAAGAAGATCTTTCTGCCAAGCATCTTTGCTTGCTACATGCTCCGTGAACTTTATGCTTCTGCCTCCCAACTAACTGTTCTATAAAGACACCCTGGCTAGAACCCAGCAAAAAAGTGAAGATGCTGATTCAGCAACTGTCATACTTGTAATCAGATTACCTAGGCAGATGCTACTGAAAATGTAAGCTTGAAGCAGAAATCATGGGAATATTCATGTTGAGAAACAAAGATGTATCAATCCTGACCAGATACAAAAGAACTGTCTTATGTTAATTTAAAAATGAGTAGCATTGTAATAGCCTAGATATTATGTGATTTCTCTCATCTCCTTTCTAGCTTCCTCCCCACCCAGCCCTTTTCTCTCATCTGCCCAATTGTTTCTCTTTACCTAGTTTTACCCAGACTTCGTTATCTAGCAAATAAATTAAATGTTTACTGCTGGTGCTATTACAATGCTTCAAGTTGTCTGGAATAATAACAATGTTAATTATAAGTGATGAATCAGAGATCAGATGTTAGTCAGCAAATTCTCCTGCTATTTGTAGAGCAATATCGGTCTAAACTCTTAACTTGCTCATTTCCTGCCTGGTGGTAACGAAGCATCTGAACCTTGGATGAACCTTAGGCTCAACTCCAAAGGACCATTTGTAGAAGAACCATCTTCCCCTGTACATTAGAAAGTCACAGGCTGGAATATGTTAAAAATAAAACTTCTGGAACCCAGTATTCTCAAATAATATTGAAAACATGTAATTTTCTCTGAAGTATTTCAGTGACAGGCACAATATGTACAACTTAAATACCATTTATAAAGTTGTTCTATAAAAAACAGTTTTTTTGTTTACTTGTTGGAAACTGACAGAAATCATGCTTCTAAACCACAGCTTAAGGACTCAATGTCATCTTTCTTTTTCTTACAGAATGTAAGGTTCACAAAAAGCTGTTTTGTTGGTTGGGGTTGGATGAGGCAAACATACATGTTATGAATATAGCAACCAAAAATCCAAGAAATACCAAAACCTTTCAATTTCTGTTACAAAAGCCATAACTACACTAAGGCAAGATGGCTCAACAGGGTACAAGAGCAAATAATAGTCTATGGCTTTAATGCAGCTCTACATAACTTCTCTTCTATAACATCATTTCAAAACACATTACCTCATAAGAAAGACAAGCTTCTGCAAATGTTTTTAACAAGATGCCCTTAAAATATTGCTGGTAAGGCTTTTTACTAGGGTTATATAGAAGGAAATATTATTTCACATGTGTCTAAGATTTAGGCATTTAACTGTACTTTCTTTGAAATGAAAACTAAAAATCTAAAGATACTCTGCAAATAGACATTTTGGTTTAGAAATTTCAGCCTAACATAGAAAAAAAACATATTTAGGATTTTTGAAATTCTGCATTATAGTAGAGATTAAAAAAGAAAAAATCTGCCAAAACTATCACAAAAGAAACCAAAATATTTTATTCTGAAAACAAGTGCATTTTTTTCTTCCCCCAACACAGGCTGAATAACGTGATAAACTTTATTTCATTTCAGCAAATATTTTTGTTCCAGATGAAATGTATTATGTCATACTATATAACTAACAAAACTTCTCTGACCCACTGTAATTTACTGTTCCCAACATGTTGGAGGAATTTACTGCTTTCTCTTGCAGCTTCTGTTTCATTTCTATATACCTAACTGCAGATGATGCATAGTTATCCTTATCTGGAAATATTTATATTTAGGGTTTGAAGAAAAAACAGTGTCTTCATTTAGTTAGCTAATGTTGCTGACTGACATAGAAGATCACAGACTACCTTCCTTACAGCTGTCTACAATAAGACAGGACAGTTGGACGGGTGACTGTAATGCTGCATTTCAAACATTTATTTCAACCCAGATGTTACCTAAGCTATTAGATATTTTTATGAGACAATATACAGAAAAACAAAGAGAAGATGAAAATAACTTAGCTTTCTGGATAACTGAGCATAAGGAGAGCATATCAAAATGGTATGCTAGGTGGGAAGGTGGTCTGATCAAGAAGACAATGTTGTTGAACTGACAAAGTCTCAGGTGAGAACACAGCAGACCTGAGTTGCCCTGGCATATAAAGGTAAGAAGCCATGTAGTCTAACAGATCACATAGTATCTTAAAAACCCCTCAGTGTCTGGTCTCACCTCTGCAATTTTGGTTTTGTTTGCATTTCTTTTTTTCAAGCTGTTGCCCTCAAAAGTATTGGTTTAAATGAAAATTATCCGCCTAAGGAGATATATGAGATTGACACATTAAGTTTCCAGGAATGGCAATTATTAATCAAAAATATCAAACTGGTAATAAAATCATCTTCATGTAGGCAGATCACCAAGACAGGGTGGTGATTCTGGATAGAAATAGAGAAAAAAACCTTATAAAGTAACTGAGGGTTGCGTTACCCGTCTTTTTATCAAATTTAAATTTTCATTATAGAAAAACATGGCAAGCAAATTCAACCATTATAACTGCAAACTATTTAGCAGTTACAAATAGTTTAATAAAGCTTCTATTTGTATATAGAGTGAATAAACACGCTTTCCAGGAATCACCAAATACTTTATCCCTAGCTGTCATGTTGGGCAGCACTATTGCTCCAGATGTCTTTTGCTAGTTTGGCCCAACAACAAACTGTTTCCTCTTCTAGAGAAACAAAAGAACAAACATTGGTTTTTGTCATATTTGTTTCCCTTGTGTGAGGGGAGAGGGTAGTGACCAGAGAGCTTTTTTGCTGAGTGTGTTTTCTGGATGCTTTGAAAAACTATTTTAAAATTGCATTTATACTTTATTTTTCTCTAGAAAAACAAAAAAAACCCCATACAAACAAAAAAAACCCCCATACAAACAAAAAAACCCCTATCCTTCTAGTTCATCCAATTTAAATACAGTACAGGAAGGAAACAACTAGTAATCTTCAAATTTGTGTACATGGAAATCCAAGGCATATTTACCCCATACCATGAGAAGGAGTCAATTAATGGAGTACTTGCTAGGAGAAGAACCCCACAGCTCCAGACAACTGCATGAAACAAAGTATGGACCAGCTGGAAACTAGCTATGAACCAAGTTTTCACATTTTTAACCATTTTGTGTAACACTGAGAGGACTAGCTGCTACACCAGAGGGTCATGGTGCCATCCAGAGGGACCTTAACAGGCTGGAGAAATGGACTGAAGGACGTGTCACCATGTTTGACAAGGGGAAGTGCAAAGTCCTGCACAGGTACTCCAGGCACAGAGAGAAAATAGGAGCTGACGTTGTGTAAAGCAACTTTGCAGAAAAAGACCTGGAAGACCAACTGGACGCCAAGGTGAACATGAGCCAGCACTCTGCCCTCAAGGCTAGTGGTATCCTTGGCTGCATTAGGAGCGGTGTTGCTGAGAGGCTGAGGAAGGTGATACTTTCCTTCTCCTCAGCACTGGTGAAGCTGCACCCAGAGTACTGTGTCCAGTTCTGGGCCCTCCAGCATAACTGAAAAACGGAGCTACTGGAGAGAGTCCATTGAACAAAAGTTCATCCTGAACAAAACACTCCTTTTACTGTGAGGGTGATATAGCTCTGGCACAGGCTGCCCAGAGAGGTGGTGGAGCCTCCATCCTTGGAGATATTGAAAGCTGTCTGGACATGGTTCTGGGCAAGCGGCACTTGTTGACCTGCTTGAGCAGGGGCAGTGGCCAAGGTGACCTGCAGGCACTCCTTCCAATCTCAAACCAGCCTATGATAACCAGGTAGCAAGGTGAAGTTCTTCTCCTCTGACAGCCCTTGGAGGACCAGTGTCAGAGTGTACTGTTGGTGCTGAAGAGGTCACCAAGTCTCCCGCACCTGAATTTCTCTGCTGCCCATTGCTGGGCCTTTGTGCCCAGGGACACCAGCCTCTCTCCTCATGGGACCTGACAAGCCTGAGGCCTTTGCCTCCCTGCATGGCCGCTCAGAGATGGCCAATGTTCTGTGAAGCAGGGGTGGGCTGTTTACCATCCTTGCTGGGTGACGGTCATAGGGGCAAGCCCAGGGACCGGTGTGATCTCAGTGTGGATCAGTTGTGACTTCCCTGACCTCACTGACCTTTAGCAGCCACAGGCTCTGTTGTGGCACATTTTGCCCAAGGCTCCTGAAGGCACACACACAGGGCATGCAGGTTTGAGCAGGACCATGGCCTTGGACTTGAGACTTGACTTTGGGGAGAGCAGCCTGCTGAGTGCTGAGCTGAGGCTGCTCTTTCTGTTGCTCCTCTCATCACTGCCTGGCTACAGTGTCCTGCACAGCATTTGTCCCAGAGCTGCAGGCCTCACTGAAGGCTCCTGGCCAGTTCCTCTGTCTTCCCTGACCACCTTCGCTTTCAGGTACCCTCTACTAGCTCAAGCCGTGCTGGCTGTCTTGGACCTAATGTTGGGGTCTGTGCATTCAGGCTATGGTTCCTTTACTGTTTTTTTCCTTCTTTAAACATGGGATTCTATATTCAGAAAGTGAATGAGCTGAGAAATGACTTAACTTTTGTTGCTGGATAAAATCAACACATGTTCTGTCCTTGGGCTTGCATATGTACATATGTATACACTCATATATATATACACATGTGCACACATGTATAATTTATGACATAAAATGTTAAGATAATGAAAGTGATTATAAGAACACCAACCACAGTATAGGGTGCTTACATTCAAAAATATCTATCATGACACATGGAGGAAAGAATGCAATGTGCTATTTTTGACTTGTTGTGCAAATAGAAGTATTCCTGACTAGTGTGTCAGTCTGCCTTCTCCCTCTGCTATGAAAGGGTGTGATTGAGGTAGTGAGTTTTTGCTGAACTGCTCACTTATAAGCAAAAAAACTTTATCCAAATTCCAGAGAGACTCTGGAGTGGAGTTCCCACTGATGTCAGTGAAGGATACATCTAGCTGTAAACTTGGCAACTACTTTTACATCGTACCCTGCAAATGCTTCAGAACTTCGTTTTCGCCTTGTCTTTCATGAGAAAAATCAAATTGGAATATGTATTGGGCCAGGTTCACACGTCCTGCAATTACAGAGTTTATGACTGCACTACATTCAGGATGAGCTCGGCTCTTAGGAGATTTGATGAAATGCTGACTGTTAATGAACCGATAAGAAAATTACTATCCTTTATATTAGCTTGAAGACCTTTATTTTTATGTAACGCAAGTGCAACTCTGCTATCACAGCCTTGATCTCTGCTCGAGACTTTCCAGTATTTTACAACTCAGAACATATAAATCAGCCTCACTTTAGATTAGTTGTTCTGCCTATTACCAACAGCATGTTTATTTACCCACAGCTTTTTAACCTTGACATGACAGATATAGTTTAAAAAAAGAACAGTTCTCAGTGTTCACTTGAGAACTTAGAGAAAATAGCAATCAGTAAAAAGATGACCTGAGGTAATGACATTTGGTTGAATGTCTTTTTTTACAGATAAAGTAAGAATTTGAGCCATTTATCAGAGTTGTGGTTGCATTGACAGCACAAAATGCAGGAATCTCCCACAGGAATCCTTGGGTTACTTCTACCTACTCTCCCATACTCTGCCCGTGCCTCATGCAAAGAAGCAAGTCTTTAGGAAGATCCATGATCTTCCTAGTATTATCAAATTCTACACAGAGGATTACTATTTCCCAAAATTTCTGCTTTAAGGTTAAGTAAGTTTCTGACGATAACTGCACTCCAGAGGAGAGTTCACAGTTTTTACACTCAAACAGTTCCACCAGGAAAACCAGTGGCCACTCAATAACTTCCTTCTAAGAGCCACTACACCTTTCATGGTTAGACACCTAAGGAGGCAATGTGAGACCTCCAGGATTCGCCAAAGAGCCAGCATACAACATGGACTAGCAGCTAAAGATGTTTTCATAGGTCATGATTTTAGATCACTAATCAGCAATCTTCAACAGATACAGATTCCCAGTTCTATCCCATCTGTATTTTCATGGTCTCCCTATGGAGTCCTAACTCTGGGCTATAGTGCTGTATGTCCTTCATGGGCCTTTGAGTGAATGCTCCAACCAACAGACAGGAATGTGAAAAGATGGAACCACTGGTAGTGGAGTATTGCTGGAGGTGCCACCCAGCTATCATGTCAAGGTCAGTTATTGGGTTGTGATGTATCCAGCTAGGAGGTACAAGACTGAACACCTTCCTTATGGAATACAGGGAGACTAGATATGAGCTAGGTGCTTGACTGTACAGCACGGACAAGATTTGAACCATTCTGGCTTGCCCAGAATTAGACCATCTATTAGAAAATTTCTAATAAAAAAATATAAGCACCTCAGGACTCAGGTGCCTCCTCTGCTAGATTCAAGTTGTGAGTTTAGAAGATCTGAAATTTGAGCTTTGGTGCCTCCAGGTCCCATGTATTAAGTGTCCAAGGCTTTTAGTCATACTAAATTGTTTTAGTATTAAGTGTGTCTGGTTATCTGGTCTCACTGATGAACGCAAGCTGACCCTGAAAGAGATACTTACTGGAATTTTTCCTTTTTTTGCGTGACTGAGAACTTGGAATGCAGCTCTTCACAGTACAGTACACTTGCAGCAAGTTCAGACAGTCTAAAGCTCCTACAGCTGAACTCATGATTTCCCAAAAACAACACAAAGAGCAAGAAGATCATTAAGGAAGGTATTAGCCTTGTTTTGACAAAAATGTTTGTTGTAAGAGACAACCTGCTGGCTATTTACACTTAGCTGAGGAGCCTTGTTTTGGGCTTGTGTTATGTATCACGATATCTTTATTTCTTCATCCTCTGATCTCTTGTTCCACTAAGGAACACTAAGAAAATCACTTTCCACTTATTTGGGAAACATCTTATTATTGTTTATTATTATATACTTGAATATTAATAATGAAGGTTAAAGAATGGCATCCAAAATTACATTAACATAGTACACAAAAGTCCTGTCATTCTATTAACAAAGGACAAGTCAAGAAAACTAAAAAATGACACAAACATTTGAGCTACTTTGGATGTACAAAAAAATTTTCACATCCTTCAACTAAATTGCAACTGACTTGGAACCGTGTACTCAAAGCTTCCTAAATCCATAGATTATGCTCACACCTAAATAATCTCTTGCTTTTGTTGTTATTTTGTTTGGTCAGGCATGCTAGTGTCTCATTGCAGTTATAATATCCTGCTTGTCTTAGCAATTTAACCATTATGTAACTTCCAAAAGCCATACACTATCTAAAAGTAAAAAGTTGTGTTGCTGTTTTTTACAACATTTGTTGATTTAACCTTGCTACAGAAATCTGCCATGTATCTTCCCAGGGCCCATAAAAAAAAAAAAAAAAAAACAAAAAACCAACCTTCGTACTTAGAACTCGTCTCACAAAATTCAGTGGTAGAAACTTTCTCAACTTTTACAAGAACAAAGTTGTACCCAATGTGAGTTCTGAAAGTGATGTGCAGGTAACTCTGTAACCTCTACTTTCTTGTCAGTTGGTGAAGCAGGGTTATCCTGACTTTAGAAACATTGTTCCTATCTTGACACAGATAAAATACATTTATATAGATCTGAGGTTACTTTGATTACCCTTAAAAACAATGAAAAAAAATGTTCAATATTGCCTATATTCACCATGATAGAAGCAGCAGTGAGATAAATAAATAAAAAAACCAACCAACCAACCAACCAAACAAAAAAAACAACCCATGATAGTCTGTGAAACTTTGCAATTGCAAGGAAAATGAAGCTTTGGAACAGACTGTATGGGAGCTTATGGAGTCCGTCTTTGGGGTCTTTAAGGACATCTCTCAGTAATAATTTCAGTTCAGTTGATCCTGCCTTGTGGCAAAGGGATAAATAAATGAAGATTTGAGTTCCCCTCTAGCCATGTCTCCTGTGATTAG
>NW_010117936.1:144181-147180 GCF_000699245.1 Pterocles gutturalis
CCTACAAATTCTCATTTTAAGGACCACATCATACAATTGTGTGACACTATCTGTTGAATAATTTTTGTAGCATATTGTTTTCAAACAGATTTTGATGGAGAAGATTGAGAAGCTTAACACAACCTGGCAACCTGTACTTGCAGACCAGAAAGCCAATCATATGCTGGGCTGCATCAAAAGAAGTGTGACTAGCAGGTCAAGGGAGATGATTCTTCCCCTCTGTTCCTCTCTTGTGAGACCCCACCTGGAGTATTGTGTCCAGCTCTGGAATCCTCAGCACAGGAAGGGCATGGACCTCTTGGAGCGAGTCCAGAGGAGGGCCACAAAGATAATCAGAGGGCTGGAGCACCTCCTGTAAGAGGACAGGCTGAGAGAGTTGGGGTTGGTGGCCTTCCAGTATGTGAAGGGGGCCTACAGGAGAGATGGGGAGGCATCTTTACTCTTAGTCAGGGAGCGTAGTGATAGGATGAGGGGTAGCAGTTCTAAGCTGAAAGAGGGTAGATTTAGATTAGATATCAGGAAGAAACTTTTACTGTGAAGGTGGTGAGACGCTGGAAGAGGTTGCCCAGAGAAACTGTAAATGGTCACTCTCTGGCAGTGTCCAAAGCCAGGTTGGATGAGGATTTGAGCAACCTGGTGTAGCAGAAGGTGTCCTTGTCCATGGCAGGGGGTTTGGAACTGGATGATATTTAAGTTTCCTCCCAGCCCGAACCATCCTATGATTTTATGATTCTATGATTTTGCAAAAGGGACTTTATAAATAATACATTTTATAATACCTGGGCAACAGAAGCTAAGTTCACTCCTACATAGATATTTTTCTCTTTCACACAGGGAAATATAAGAATTCTGAAAGCTATTAGGAAGGGGATGATAACAGAAAAATGATGTTGAGTTTTTTGACACAGTTTGCTCTCTACTCTCCCATAAGCCTAAATTTACTTCTGTGAGATAAGGTTTGGGTTTCAACTGTAATAAAACCATTTTTAATAAAATTAAAGACTATCCTTGAGGCCTAACAAGATTTTTTCTTTAGGTATTATTATTTAGTCTGTTACTTACCAGACCCACAATCTTACTAAACCTCAATTTTGAGGAAAAGTGCTACTTCAGATGGTACGTAGCAGGTTAGGTTTCTTCTTCTTTCCTTTTACCAAACCTTATTTCGGTTCCTTGAAAATGTTAAAGCACAAGGACAATAGAAATAATTTCCTGTCAATATCATGACAGTAATTTCACAATACAAGTAAAATAGAAACAAGAGCAATCAAAATCAGACTCTAACTTCTGAGCTCTCCCAGACAATATGCTAAGAATCAATGCAAATTTATCAAGTGCAATAAAATCTACTTGTTTTCACTTTAAGCTAATAAACCAATAGTTTCTAAAAGTTAATCACGAGAAAATTCTAAAACCTCGTCTTCATTAGGAAAAGAACAGAGGAAAATAATTTGATCTTCTTATTTGCCTAATACTACCTTTTGTCTGGATTCTCAAGGAAGTGTGCAGATAAGCTATCACATACAACCCCCCTGAACTCTGTATACAAGAAACTATCAACTTTTAATTTACAATTTTGAGGATGTTGTTAAAATTTTGTACCAATTTTGGAGAGTGGGAAACCTGGCAAAACTATCCTGGGAATCAAGTGCAAGTAATCTGTTCTCTAGGGATAGAGGTTCTTGGTTTGACCCTAGTTTTTGAGCAACTAGTGGTTGTACCTTCTGTCAAGAAATGAAAAATAGCCATGCAGTCATTGAAGTTTCTTTATTTCATCTCAACTTGTATTTTTACTCAGAATGAATATATGTCAGACCTTGGGATACACTTTAAATAACAAGCAGTTCCCATCCACATTTATAATGTTTTAGTCGCAAGCATATAACCATTGCTTAACAACAAACCTATTTTCCCGATGTTAAAATTAGGAAAGGACTCATTGCCTGTAAAAATGAGTTATAGCTTAGCAAATGAAAATATTTTAAAGTACTTAATTTCACTTTCAGCTGTGCTGCTCTGGCCTAGAATCTCCCTGTAATTTGACTAAGAATAAATTTTAGTGCCACGAGCAAATGTTTTTGAAAAAATTTACAAAGTTAATAGTTATGGTAAGCAACTTGTTCTGCAGATGCTGGTTGATCATCACTGAAGACCTCCGTGAAATTTCAAGCTCAGATGTGCCATTTGATTCTGCAATAAATAGAGGACATTTAAAGCTGAAGTTACGAGACTTCTAAAATTGGGTCTCTAAAGAACCCCTTGCAAATCTACTAAGAGGAGGATGTGTTTGTAGAACACTGATGTGTGCACATATACACAGAAAGTCAAAATTTGAGAGCCTTCCTCTTCATAATTTTAAAGGATCTTAATTTTAAAAGATAGGAAACTTCCTAATCAAAGACAATATTTTTCATTGTTTAAAGGCTGAGACTACTGTATGCAGTCCTTAAATTTTTGTATCTGGATCTCTGGGTAGTTTTATATCTCTCTGTTATCTGTCTTTGGCTGTCCAGTTTTGTGCAAACCCAGTCCTCTCCAATGGACTTTCAGACTATTGTAATTTATCAACCTTGGCCTACATTCTATATTCCCATTCAAAGAAGTTAAAGCCTGAACACACAAACTCCCTAGCAATATGTGGGGTTTAGGATGGAGATACAAGAAAGACAGTTTTCTTAAAACACTCTTCCTTTCACTGCTATTGCATAATCCTGTTCTTTCTCAGGGGAAGATAAACAGGGGAAAGGTAAACAGTTGTTTCCACATTCAGAAGAAAAATAAAGAGCTATTCATCTCCCAATCTTATCAAAGGGAAATTGCTGCAAACTGAGCTATCATCTCAGTAACTTCTCATTATCTTCCATTTCATTTAACCAGAAAGAGTAGAAGGTCACCAGCCATGACTAACTTAATGTGACTACTTCACACTTTTTCCACCTTACTGCCTGGCCTTCTTCCTATGCCTGACTCCACAGCACTTTTTTATGACCATTTCCTGC
>NW_010117936.1:147211-157871 GCF_000699245.1 Pterocles gutturalis
ACAACATCAGCTTCTCTCCTCTCTCACTTATTGGATTCTGAGCAGTCAGTATATGGAACTTAGTTTAACTGAATTAAGGCAAAGACAAGAATATCTTGCAAATTTATTCTTCTGTCTCTCCTTACACATTCAAGGCTCCATACCATCCGTTGAATTCAACAGAAGTTAGGCATCTAAATAACTTTGACATTCTGGCCTTACACATGTCAAAAATCTAGAAGATGTAAAGCAGAAGCTCACAGATACGCACACAGAATCATAGAAACCTTGGCTGGAAGAGACCACTGGAAGCCATCCAGCACAAGCTGCTTGAAGTCAGTCTATGAAAAACACCAGATTGGAGGTTTTTGAGACTTGGCTACACGAAACTATGACAGACCCAAGAATGGAATTTCCATGGCCCTGTGTGCAACCCATTCCAATGCAGCACCACCTCCCATTTTCCTAGTGGCCAACCTCCCAGATAGCGATGTGTGGTCACTGTCCCTTTTTATTCTGCCTGCCCCTTCTCAGAAGAGTCCAGCTCCATTATCTTTTTATAACACTTCCTCAGGTTGCTCTTGGCTGCCATAAAATATGCCCCTTAGCCTCCTACTTGACAAATTAAAACCAAGCCCAGGTACCTCAAACTGTCCTCATAGGCGATGTTCTCTGGCCCACTCTTGAGAAGACTTCAAACTTTGTTACAAACTTTCTCACCCAAATTAGAACATGTATAAAAAGAGACATTCTGCAATCAAAAAGTTCAGGATTCCATTTCTTGTTCGCATTTTCAGACCTTTTGTGTAAGTATAATGAACAGTTGCATCTGAATATTCATTATCAATGTCTAGTTGGTATTTATGTCAAGTGATTTTTTGGGTGGGTGTAGGCTGATATAGGAAAAAGACAGACTATACTTGTAGCTTGACAACAAAACACAACTGAAAAAAAAAGAGAAACTAAAATTTGCACCAAATCCAGATACTCACAACTGACCTGGGTTACCAGTGTCAGCAACAAGCACAGATGGAGGAAATTCCAAAGCCTGTCCTGAGCTGAGGACAGCTTTCAGAAGTCCTACTCCTTGCACCCTCTAGAAACAATTCAGAACCACCATAACGATGAGATGTTGCTATATATCTGAGCAAAACAGTAACTTTCCTTAGGATCCCTGAAACAACATAAGCAGAGTAAACCTTAAGAATGCAATAGAAAGTTTTGGCCAACAGCCCTCAAAGCATATTAATATAAGTCTGCTACACAAGCAGAACTGCAGTGTAAAGTCTTTCCTCCCTTCTTGGTACTTTGTAGTCCATTTAAACAAACGTTACTTAATTGTGTACCAAACGTTCCATTTTTAAGTGTTTTGTAAATTAATTTCATATAGTGAGCAAAAACCACTCTGGATGAAGAGCTCAGCACTCAAAATGTAAAGTGACATAAGTAAATCCCCTTGTAAATGATCAAAACATTTGTTCTACTGAGGTGGTATGAAGTGCTTTAAACTAGAAATAACAAAGAGAGAACTACCAGCAGACCTAGGAGACAGTAATGGACAAGGGTTTACAAACAAAGAGCATAGGATGATGTAAGTGAACGGGAACACATAATCAAAACAGGACTGGAGTCACCTCAAATATCTGCATGTAAACAAGGAATTGCCTGCAAAGCACCATTAGGGGGAAACCCCCAGGTCCGTTCAGCTTAGGTGTCTCTCTGAAGTACCCGTACACTAATGAATGCAGCCTGAAGAGTAAACACAAGGAGTTAGAGATCTATGTGCCATTGCAGATGTGGTGTAATGACTCACATGACTAGAGTGCCACAGTGCTGAGACAAAGGTTTTAGGACGGACAGGTGGGAAAGATGAGGCAGGGGAGTTGCCTTTTATGTGAGACAGCAGCAGGAGTGCATGGAGCTCTGGGTGGGGATGGTTAACCCCAACTCACACCTTACGGGTAAGGGTTAAAGAGCAGACAAATATGTCTAATATCGGATTGAGTGTGTGCTATACGTTACCTGATCAGGATGCACAAGTGGGTGAGGCCTTATACAGACAGCTAGGAGGAGCCTCACATTCACAGACCCTGGTCCTCATGGGGGACTTCAATAACACCAATATCTGCTGGAGGGACAACACAACAAAGCATAAGTTGTCCAGGAGGTTCCTGGAGATTGTCTATGACAACTTCCTGACCCAAGTGATAGTGAAACCAATGAGGAGAAGGACTCTGCTGTACCTCATACAAGGAAAGGCTTATAGGGTATGTGAAGGCTGAAGTGACCATGAGATCATGGAGGGGAGGGAGAAGGTCAAAAAAGAAGGACCACAGCCCTGGACTTCAGGAGAGCAGACTTCGACTGTTTCAAAGATGTACTTGATAGGGCCACATGAGATAAGGCCCTAGAGGGAAGAGGGGCCCAGGATACCTGGGGAAACATTCAAGGATCACTTCATTCAGATTCAAGAACAATCCATCCCAATGAGCAGGAACTCAAGCAGAAAAGCCAGGAGGTCCATGTGGATGAACAAGGAGGAGCTGCTGGAAAAACTCAAACACACACAAAAAAAAAAAAAAATACAGAAAGTGGAAGCAGGGACAGTTAACCTGGAAGGAGTACAGAGTCACTGTCCGAGTATGCAGAGATACAGTTAAGAAAGACATCTGGACTTGAATCTGGCAAGTGATTGTCAAAGACAAGAAGTGCTTCTGTAAGTACTTAAGTAGCAAAAGAAAGACTAGAAAAACTGTAGGCCCACTGCTGAATGGAGCAGTATCCATTGGTAACACAGGATACAGAAAAAGCTAAAGTACTGTGTTCTTCACCTCAGTCTCTACTAATGTAACCAGCTTTCAGCAATATAAAGCCCTGGAAACCAGGGAAAGTCTAAAGCAAGGAAGACTTGCACTTGGTGGAAGATGATCAGGTTAGGGAATACATAAGCAAACTGGATATACATAAGTCCGTGGGCCTTGACAGGATGCACCCACAAGTGCTGAGAGAGCTGACTGAAGTCAGTGTGGGGACACTTTTAATTGTCTTTGATCACTGCATTTGGGAGAGCTGTCTTAAGACTAGAGGAAAGCAAGTGTCACTCAAATCTTCAAAAAGGGCAGAAAGGAGGACCAAGGAAAATATAGGCCTGCCAGCCTCACCTCAATCCCTGGGAAAGTGTTGGAACAGCTAATTCTGGGATCCACTTCCAGACACATGAAGGACAATAAAGTGATTGGGAGTGGTCAGCATGGATTCAGGACCACGAAGATAATGAAGGGACTGGAATATCTCCCATAGGATGAAAGGTTGAGAGAACTGGGACTGTTTAGCCTGGAGAAGAGAAGGCTCAAGGGGCGTCTCATAAAGTTATACAAATATTTGCAAGGAGGCTGTAGAAAAGAAACAACTGTGCTCTTCTCAGTGGTGCCCAGTGACAGGAGACAAGACAACAGGGACAAACTGAAACGCAGCAGGTACCCTCTGAACATAAAG
Source organism: Pterocles gutturalis (assembly GCF_000699245.1). NCBI lineage: Eukaryota > Metazoa > Chordata > Aves > Pterocliformes > Pteroclidae > Pterocles > Pterocles gutturalis. Next base: position 150,686 of record NW_010117936.1, read on the forward strand.
AAACTTTTTTTACTGTGAGGGTGACAGAGCATCAGAATAGGTTGCCTAGAGGAATGGTGGAATCTCCATCCTTGGAGGACTTCAAAAGACATCTAGATATGGTCTGGGCAACCTGCTCGGGGTGACCTGCTTGAGCAGGTGGACTTGCCTGAGATGACTGCTGGAGTTGCCTTCCAACATCAACCATTCTCTGATTACATCATATACTGAACCCACCTTGAGTAGTGGACAACAAATTAGGCAGAGCTCTGTAACTTTCAATGAAAATAAGTGGTCTTGATTGAATCAGAGTCTTCTCAGAAATGGTACTCAGATTTAGAAACTAACATTAAGACGAAAACCTGACTTAAAGGTGGCAAAAGCATGCGTACAAGATGTTTCAAATGAATTCCTTTTGCACTCAGACTTGCAGTTCATAAAGAATTTGTTGGAGAGTCTTTGAAGCATTCTTCCTTTGCATTCTCTCCTAGGCTTCAGCACACAGTTTTTGTTTGCACATGCTGACTCTTCTGCAAATCACTCTTGAAGATCATTATTTTTAACCTGTTTCCATCTTGGTTTTGTCCATCTTTTTTCAAAAATTTCTCTCCAGTCTGTGTGTCCCCCTCCACCCTGAAATAGTCATCTTCCCCTTTGTTCACTTAGTACCAGCCATCACACATAAGAAACAGTAAAGGTGAAATTTTGCTGTGTGGGCATATATTTTCTAGGTATACAGAGCAGTTTTGTGAAACATTGCATGCCCAGAGCATGCAGTCAAACCAATGAGAGACTAAAGTGTAAGTTGATTTTAGCTGTCCAGTTCCAAGAAGCCAAACTTCTGCACATGTAGATTCAGAGTTTCCAAAACATCATGTAAAAATTTTTCATGGGGACAGAAAGGAACACTTTCCTGACAGAAAGGCCACAGCATTCTGACCAAATTTCAACTCCTTGCTCCAAAGCATGGAGAACACAGAGTCAAAGAAAAGGTTGCCAGGGATGTTTTAACATTGCAACACAATGTATTTTTCTCCAGCGTTTTCTTGGAAATGGCAAAACTCTTTTGGCTGAAACTTTCTGGAAAAAAAATTAAGTAAGCCCAATATCATCTAAGGGTAAATTTTGGCCTAAAAGGTTAGTATCTGGCCAAGTTGCAAGTAAGCTAAGATGAAAGTATTGTAGCAAGGAGGTTTGATAAATCTCAACAGTAGCCAATGCTGCAAATACCAGCAAAAGGCAGTCCCATATGATGGCCAGTGAACTAACAATCGCCAATAACACTGAGGAACTCCAGCCAAGACACCAAGTTGAACATTAATAGAAAGAGACACCAACCCTTAAATTTGAAACAGGCCACAGAGCTGGTCAGTATTAAGCATCTTTCCTGTCCTTGCACTACTCTATGTAATGCTTTATCTGTACTACTGTATATGCATATAGATACACACATTAAGTTCTCAGCTGACACCTCTTTCCAATAGATGCAGGTGTTTCAGTCCTGATGCACCAATCACTAACCCAAGCTCAATTAAGAAAAAAAAAACAGATTCATCAATCATGAGATGTGAGTTAACATAGCACAAATGTTGCTGATGTTTCCATTTGTAAATAAAGAGGATTATTCGATACTAATATATTAAAAACTGCCCAAAGTAATACAGCACCAAAAAAAGCACCATGCAAGTGCAAGATTTGATGCATCAGGTCATTAACGCTGCATAGTTAAGAATGAAATTACAGTGAAGAAAAACATGTATTTTATTTTAAAAAGAAAACCACAACATAGCATTTTGGGAATACTAAACTGTGAAAATTTGGACTAAAAAAATCTTATGGGTTACTGTGGTATAGGCTTCTGCATTGGGTTTATATCCTCATAGCAGCCCTCCCAGTCCTGAGTGTTACACTGGCAGCCAGCAGGGTGTTTATAACACATCTTGGGAGGGGTGGAGCCAGGACAGCTGACCCGGATTGGCTGCTCCCTACCATGTGACATCAGCTCAGCCATAAAAGCCAAGGGAAGGCAGGAGGAAGGGGGGGCATTTGTTACTACGTTTGTCTCCAGGAGTAGCTGTTACACATACTGAAGCTCTGCTTTCCCAGGAAGTGGCCGGACATTGCTTGTTGAGGGGAAGTTGAGAATAACATCTTTGTTTACCTTTCGTTTCTGTGCATGGCCTTGGCCTTTGCTTTAATTAAACTGCTTTCATCTTGACCCACGAGTTTTCATCTTATTCTCCCCCTTTATTTTGCTGAAGGGGGAGTGATAGAGGGGCCTGGTGGGCACCTGGCATCCAGACAAGGTTAACCCACCACATCTTCTCAGGCAATAATACCTCCTCTAAATTTCTCAACTCATGATGAATAAGACTATGAATATGAACTTAATTAGAACAACTGCATTATAAATCAAGAATTAATCATTAGTTCTTAGTAATTTGTTTTATGGAAATCATATGTAAGTTAATGTATAATTTAGAGTCTGAGCCATCAACACATGACTAAGTGATTTCATCCCTCCCCCACAAAAAAAAGTCTACACATAAATTTCACAGCTTAGGGTCTGAGAGAATGATGGAAGTATACGCTTCTGTCATGCAAGAGGCCAGATTACTAGACCTGTCTAGCCACTATCCTTCCTTGACACTGCATCTATTCCATTGGATACTCCCTAAAAGGGAGAAAGCACAGTTTATATGGCTGTAAGTACTGGAAGGCTGCTTTAAGGTCCCCCTGGAGCCTTCCTTTCTCCAGGCTGAACAACCCGAACCCTCTCAGCGTGTCCTCATATGGGAGGTCCTCCAGCACTCTGACCACCTTTGTGGTCTTCTGGACTTGGTCCAACAGGTCCACGTCCTTATGTTGGAGGACCCACAACTGGATGCAGTACTCCAGTGGGGTCTCACGAGAGCAGAGTAGAGCAGGAGAATCACCTCTTTTGACCTCTTGCTAATGCTTCTTTTGATGCAGCCCAGGACATAGTTGTCTGTCTGGGCTGCAAGTGCTCATTGTTGGCTAATGTTGAGCTCCTCATCAACCGACACCCCCAAGTCCTTCCCCTCAGGGCTGCTCTCAATCCATTCTCTGCCCAGCCTGTGTTTGTGCTTGGACCTTGTACTTGCCCTTGTTGAACTTCATGAGGTTCACATGGGCCCACCCCTCAAGCCTGTCAAGGTCCCTCTGGATGGCATCGCTCCCCATGTTGACCACACCACACAACTTCGTGCCATTGACAAGCTTTCTGAGGATGCACTAGATCCCCTTGTCCGTGTCTCCAACAAAGATGTTAAACAACACCCGTCCCAATACCGACACCTGCAGAACGCCACTTGTCAAGAGTTTCCACTTGGACATTGAGCCATTGACCACAACTCTTTGAGTGCAACCATCCAGCCAGTTCCTTATGCGCTGAGTGGTCCTTCCATCAAATCCATGTCTCTCCAATTTAGAGACAAGGATGTCCTGTGGGACAGTGTCAAAGGTTTTGTACTGCCCAGGTAGATTATTTCAATTGCTCTTCCTTTATCCATCAACGCTGTAATACTACGCTGCAAATTTTGGTGACTATCTGCTAGGCTTTCCTCGGATTGTCAATGACTTTCTCATACTGGTGAGCTAAAACTGGGCACAGGACTCCCAGCGTGGCCTCAGAACTGCTGAATAAAGAGGAATAATCACACTTCCCCTTCCCTCTAATCTCATGGCTATACTCTTCCTACCACAACCAAATATGCAATTAACCTTCACAGCTGAAAAGGCACATTGGTGAGCCACATTCTCCCACTTTCTGCTGCTGTCTGACGCACACACTGAATTAAGAACTGTCCTGAGTAGGTGAGTATCTAGCTTAGACCCAAACTTTGGCACAGTTAGAGAAAATAAGAAATCACCTGCTTATCTTGCTCTGTGAGAGTTGATCTGGCAGACTTGTTTGATGCAACACAACATATAATAACTGAATAAGGAGGAATTCCCCTCCTTGTGGATGTGATACCCTAGTGGTCAGGTGACTCATGCACATGTGTTGTGGAGGCTCAGATTCATCTCTCTGATGTATATCAGGGGTTTTGAACTTGTGCTTTTTGAAACAAAAGTACCTCACCTGTTCCCTGTCCCTTGTAGGAGCCTGACAGAGTGACAAGCATTAAATAATTTGCCTTAATGTGGATCTTTGATAAAACAGGAAATGAAACAAAAGGCTTATCCTAGGTAATCTCTGATTACTAGTCTCTCCCATTTTCTCATTCAAATGAAAATATAATTGAGCAGTGAGAAACCTCCACCAGAACTTGCTGGGAGGTCAGAGAAATTACAAATCCCCCACCTCTCCATGCTCTGGCTTGAAAGACTAGAACATAAGACTCCTATGTTTAAAGCAATTACACTTATCATCAATTTAAGGATGCCATACCCAGCCCTGACTTGGGGCAGGGATGGGAGGAGGTGACAGGGAAATAAAACCCTAAAACCCCTAATATTGCTTTATTTCATAGTGAAAAAATGTGTGTGGAAGGAAGAGCTGATGGAGATGATTCCAGGTTATAAGACTTTAGAGGATACAGCTGATTCAAACAAAATTTGAAGAAATATTAAATATCTACTTGGAAAAGAAAGTTATTACTTGAGAAAAGTAAAAAAGTACAGTAAATTTTAGTTCTTTAAAATTTTTTGCTTATCAAACGTGTAAGAAAAGCTGATCAATTAAGTGGGAAAACAGTTGCAAAATATTCCTAAATCTTCTCATTTCATTTAGTTTTCCTTTTAAATTCTGACCAGAGTCCCAACACCAACTTTGCCCACAGTGTGATCAATGTAAGTGAGATTTGAATGAAAGTCTCTGGTCAGAGAACTCGAGAAAAAGTATTTCATATATTCTGCTAATGCTTCAGTTCATCTCAGTGGAAAATCGCCAAAAAAATTTTAAAGAATGCAAACAAAGAGGCACTAAGGGAAAGCATTGCTGTATGGATGAGAATACAGGAAAGAAAGGACAGCAAAGAATAGTAGAAGAAAGCTTTTATCTCAAGTGTTTAACTTGGTGTAGATTACTCAGAAAATGTCCTGAAAGTTCAGCTGTGCACCAGTTCCTCCTATGGAATCTAATCCAAACTAGTGAGGACAACAGATACTTATCTTGGCAGCACATGTCCCTTGACATTAGGTTCAACTCCAGTGATAATTATTTGATAGTGGCATAAGAGGGCTCCCACACTCGCTGAGCACTTGCAACCTCAGCTGAAGTCAGCAGATGTTTGAAGATGTGCTCTTAATCTAACCCAGTCCTCTCAGCTGCCTGTAGGCAGAGGAGAGGATTCCCTCCAAACTATTTGCACCTCCATTCTTTACTTGGCCTGCAAAAGGCAAGATAGACAACAACACCACTTGTATTTGGCTATCACTTTCCAGTCATGTGCCGTGCATATTAATGTCTTCTAAAAACTATAGCTATAAAGCTCGTCTCTAAAGTGTGTGCTAAATATCTAGTACTATTAGCACTAACAATAGCTATACAATTGATGTGAAAAATATTATTAATTATGTATGGTAATCCTAACTGAGAAGGTACTAAAAGCTTCCAGAAGACACCACTAAGATTCTCCAGGCATTTCTGGAACTCCCTATATCTCATTCTGGGATTTCATCCTAGTGAGGGAAAGGTGCTTTGCTGGACTTGTATTGCATAAAAATTGGCTTCATATTTCCCTCAGCCTCCCAACAGTTTTCTACCAGTGCCATGTTTATAGGACTCACTGACATTTCAGGAGATTTAAATATAAATAACTTCTCCCACCTGGTCCCATAATTCTCAGGACATTGCTTAAATACTAGGCCTTCTAAGTACTGCCAACTCACAGCAATACCTTAAACATTATGCTGCAGCCTAATGGCCTCAGTCATCTGAGCTAATGACAATTATTCTATGCTAAAAGAATAGTGCTTCATCAAGAAGATCTAAGAAAATGCCAGAATATATCCAACAAGCTGATGCTCAGAGCTCCTCAGTAGGATGATCAGACAAAAGAACAGCTGCCACCTTCAGGGAGACATTCAAGATCCTTGGCTATCCAACGAAGGGGGTTGCTGGTTGTGAAGGGGATGACATGTTTCCTGCACACCAAAGTAAAGTCACAAGTTCCCCTAAAATTAAGCATCAGCTAGTTCAGCAGTTTATACCTATGTCATTTAGGTAGCTTCCTACTCAACAAATGGATCTTTAAGAGTTAAGCCCTTTCCATGTGCTGAAGATGAACAGAACAATGTTCACTCCATGGGCTCCTCAGGTAGAAGGAAATGTGAGAGCTGAACCAAGTATTGTGTGTATGTGTGTCCTCTCCAGATGTCTACTTGGGACGAGAAACTGCCAGTGGCAACTCTCCTCATAATGAACAATAAAATTCTCAAGGACTATAGCGGACTTATGAGAGAGAATAATCTCTGCACTTGGCCTGGTCAACAAAAAATCTCACAGTAAGAGGTGATTAACAGGTAATTTGTCAGCCACAGTGACATGATAAAAGACATGAAAAAAGAACTATCTATGTTAACAAAATATGATGAGAGATAGGGGGAGAAAAAAAGAAAAATGAGAAGTCACCATGCACCAAAGGAGCAAGAAACAGTAAGTAAATTGCACTATTCTTACACATTTATTACGTGCTCAACTTCTACAATAATTAGTATAACACAAATATATTGGATATATTTATCTTCAAATGGAGGGCAGATGGTAGAGCTCTGATCTAAATGTGCAATGGGTATTATACCACAAGTTCATAGCTGTAAGTGCTGATGCATCCCACAACGGCTAACGCTATAGAGAGGCAGGCAGCTAAAGCCCTAGATAATCACAGAATCACAGAATGTTAGAGATTGGAAGAGACTTCAAAAGATCATCTAGTGCAATCCTCCTGCCAGAGAAGGAACAGCTAGATTAGATCACACAGGAACACATCCAGGCGGGCTTTGAATGTCTCCAGAGGAGACTCCACAACCTCTCTGGGCAGCCTGTTCCAGTGCTCTGTCACACTCACCGTAAAGAAGTTTTTTCTCATATTCAAGTGGAACCTCCTATGTTCCAGCTTGCACCCATTGCCCCTTGTCCTGTCACTGGATATCACAGAGAAGAGCCTGGCTCCATCCTCCTGACACTCACCCTTTACATTTTATAAACATTAATTTTCCAAGCTAAAGAGACCCAGCTCCC